>NW_007732743.1:63285-71538 GCF_000696425.1 Galeopterus variegatus
GGTGGGTGGTGTGTTGGGTGGTGGGTTGGGTGGTGGGTGTTGGGTGTTGGGTTGGGTGGCGGGTGTTGGGTGGTATGGGTTGGGTGGCGGGTTGGGTGGCATGGGTTGGGTGGTGGGTGGTGTGTTGGGTGGTGTGTGTTGGATTGGGTGGTGGGTTGGGTAGCGTGTGCTGGGTGGTGGGTTGGGGGCGCTGGAGAAGGGAACGGGGAGGTGACAGGTGTGGAGCACAGGCCGCCTCATGCCTGTTTGGAGGGGCCGGTGAAGGACGGCCTCCTTGTGCTGCTGCGATCATGCATTCCAGTGCCGTCTTCACGGGTACTGGGTAATTAGGTGTTAATGAGCACCATCAGTGCAATTACACCATCTGGAGGGATTGCCCAATAAGCCACCAGAAATTTCTTTGAAAAACAAGAAACTACCTGGTGAAAACTGTGTTTGACAAATTTCAGTTCTGAGGTGCAGGTTCACCAAGGTGAGGAGCACTGAGCTGAGGTTGACTCTGACGGGCGTCCAGCCGCAGACCTCGTGTTGTCTCCTGCGGGAAGCACTGTGGTCCTCCAAGCTATGTTCCGAGTGTTGTGGTTCGCACTGGGACCATCTCTGCAGCGTTTACGGGGAGGCTGAGGCTCTGGGGAGTTTGGCGGAGCAGCTCCTGGAGCTGAGGTCTCTCCAGTACATGATTGGGGTGATGCAGGAGCTGCTGAGTGGTGTCCACACCCCTGGTTCTCCTCCCAGCCCCTCCTCTGTAGCCGACACACGAGCAGGGCCAGGGTATCCGCAGGGAGCAGGGCGCCCTGTGAAGGCCCTCTCACCTGCCTCCTGCTCGGTGGCGCTGGTCGGGACAGGCAGCGGTTGGTGCCACGTGACACTTCCTGTGTGTCGAGGTGCTGTTTTCAGGCTCACTTGGAGGGGCAGGGGCTTGTACGCCCCCTGTCACTACGAGGAAGGCACTACGGTTGAGGAAGGCTGAGGTCTGCCCGAGGCTGCACACCCGGGAAACCACAGAGCCCCCATCCCTGCTTCCATGAGTTCTTGTCACCCTTTTTTCCTTTTTTTTTTTTTTGTGTCTTTTTCCGTGTCCGGCAACAGATCACAACCCTCAGTGTCGCCCCCGTACCGGACCGGGACCGGCAACGGGATTGCAACCCTCGGTGTTGCCCCCGCGCCTCGCTCAGCCAGTGAGCGGGAACCGGTCTGTATGTGGGATCCGAACCCTTGGGCGGGAGCGCCGCAGCTCTTCCCAAGCGGCGCACTATCCAGTGCGCCACCGGGCCGGCCCCACCCTTTTTTCCTTAATGAAATTAAGTTATTTCCAAAATTCCACCCACAGGGGACATGGGGGGAGACGCATAAGGACGTGGATGCAGAACCAGGCCAGGACGGGTTCCCTTTGTAGGGGTGTCACTGGGAGCCTGCAGGTGTCTTCAGCTTGGCTCCCATGGACTGTGCCCCTTGACAGCCACCCAGACCCTGGGCTCAGCTTCATTTCTTTGTGGCTTCTGAAGCACATTGATCCACACATGCTTTTGTAGCATCTTGATGTGGTCAGATCCACACTGACCACAGGACGAGGCTGCACCCAAATGCCTCCGTGCCCCTGGCTGGCTGCTGGAGTGCAGGTGCAGGGACAGACCACCCCTCGTGGGCAGGGCTGCGGGAAGTGGCCAGCTCCATGCTGGGGATGGCTCTGGGTGGATGGGGTCCCGATGGTGGGTCCGTGCCGGGGTCTCTCCTCATGAGCTGACATGCAGACAGGAGGTGTGGTTTTGCCCCATTTTACTAGGCCACAGATTCCAAGGTTAAACTTTACCTTGCAGAGTGTGGATGTGCTCTCTGTGGCTTCCACAGTATCTTGCAGGAGCCACATCAGAGATCCCACCCTCCCCATGGAGATGGCTCCCTCCATGCGGCTGTGTGCCAGCCTGGCAGCCACCGCCCATATGCCCTCACACCTGCATCACAACCCGCACAGTGTCACCCCCGGCACTGCTCTTGGGGCCTGGCTGCGCCTCCTCTCAGCTCCTGCTGGGCTCACGTCTCCTGGGTGTGCTGCTTCCCAGGAACACCCTCACTGGGGGCAAATCCATTCCTGCTTTTTGAATTCTGGTGAGAGTGGCGTTGGCGAATCGTTGTCCCTCATTTGGGCCTGGGGTGTGCAGCACGGCCCCCTGCTCCAGCCTGGGTACTGACCCCAGAGTGTCAGGCCCAGCCTTGGGTGGCCCACCCTTGACCTGGGGAAGCCCCCACTCCGCCTCCCACCCCAGATTCTGGGGAACGAGCTGAGCTGGGGCCAAGGCTGGGGCAGGGCTGTGAAGGGCCACCCCTGCCCACCATCCATCCTCCATCTCCATCCATCCCTCTGCCAGGAGGGAGGTCAGTGTCTTGGAGGCATCAGCATCTGCATGTGTCATGGTGGGACGATGTCAAAAGTCCTTTCTCCAATGGGGCAGCTGGATGTTCCTTATCATAAAAGGAGACATTTTTATCCCCTTTGATGGGGATTTTACCCCGTGTGTTGGGAGGAGGCTGGGTGAGCCCTGCTGTGACTTGGGTGCCCTTCCTGGGTCGTAGACCATCTCCTGATGGGGCCCGACCAGTGACACACAGAGAGATTTGCTGGTGTTTGTGGCAGGAGCTGTTTCCTGGACCTGGAGTTGGGCAGTGCTGAGGCTTGGCCAGGGGAGGGAGTGTTTCTGCAGGAATTGGAGGATGACTCAGGCCGGGGAGGCGAGGGGAGGGGAGGGACGGGAGCCAGGTCACAGCCTCTTTCTCCTGGAGCACAGGCGCCATGCAGGATCCTCACAGGAGCCTCCTGTCACTGGTTGGAGTCCGTGTGTCCAGCACAGACCCGGCACAGGAAGAGCAGCCGGTGTGGAGTTGGCAGGCTTTGTTTCTGCAGTTTTACACCCGAACACGTGTGGCCTGTGTCCAAGCCCACAACATGGGAAGTGGCAAGTTAGTGACGTGGAGCGTGTTTCATGTGTCTCAGGAGGATGCTGGAGTCTGCAGGGCTCTGACATCTGATGGGAGCCTGTGACTAGGACAGAGCGTTGGACGGGTTGTCCCCTGCCCTCCCCGCCCCCACACAGTGCAGAGTCCTCTTTGGTTTGTTCACATGTAGACACATGGATGTTGAGCATTGCTCTGGCTGTCGCGTGTTGGGAGCACCTTTGTAAAGCGGACAGATGCCAGGAGGGGTGGTCTCAAGGGGTGGGGGGGGCAGGAGGGAGGACTGGTCAGCTCTGCAGGTATCGGACAGAGTGCGACGATTCTGTACCCACCAGGGCAGAGCAGGGCCGGCAGCGGGGGAGCAGAGGGAGCCTGGCACTGGCGTCCCAGGCCACATGACCAGCAGGGTGACCCCTCTCCAGACACCTCAGTCCCCTCCTCTGTCAGATGAGGGCACCCACTGAGGTCCCTCAGGGCAGTGGTTCTGGTTCACGCAAGTCAAGTCATCCCAAGGAGGGAGAAAGGATGGGTTGGTGCCCACCTTGACCTCCACGAGGCAGGAGGGCTCCGTCTTGGAGACCCCTCTGCTCCCATCCCTGCCCGGTCTGGCTGTCGGTTCCGTGTTCCGTGCTCTTCGTCCGTTTCCACAAAGCAGATCAGCCTGACTGACTCTCCGGTTCACTGCTCGGAAGAGCTTCTTAGTAAGCCCGGGTTGCCGGTGCCGCTGGCTGCGGAAGAGGCTCTTTCCACTCAGAAGGCTCGGAGCTGCGTGACCCACAGAAGACACCGGAGCACTCTGGCCGGGCGGGCCCTGCCCCAGGATTCCAGGTGGAGCCGCGTTCACACGCGTCTAAGTGAATTTGGCGACTGGGTGTTAGGGTGGGAAAGGGGACCAGATGGGGCAGGGAGGGAAGTGGTTTGAGTAAAAGTGGCTGAAAGTTGAATGGATTTTTAGAGACTTTGTCCCTCTTTAGGTGCCCTCCTGTCTTAGCGGAAGGGACTGTGAGTGTAAACATTACCACGGCCAGATTCATTCCAGGAGTGGGGCAGGGGTCCTGGTGTCTGCAGGACAGCTGGTCTCGGGCTGTGACGGCTGTCCTGTCACGTGTCCACACCCGTGGCTCCCACTTTTTGGGATACATCTAGAAAATTTCACAAACTGCTAAAAGACCTCCGACTCTCACCCGTAACCCCTGTGTGTGGAAACTAAACACGGCAGGGAGGGGAGCGAGAAAGCAGGAAGGGGAGGTTCTGCACCGAGACGTGTTCTCTTTTGGGAACTGTAAGTCACAATTGGTGAATGATTTACCCATGCACGTCGGGGACGTGACTGCAGCAGCTGCAGAAGCAGGGACAGCCTGTTGTGGCCCAGGCTGGGGCGAGGCTGGGGTTGAGTCCAGAACGACACGCGTGATGGGGCACTGTTCTGAGTGTGTTTTCCTTATGCATTGATCTCTCCCAGATCCTATCGTTTTGAATTCACTTCACAAGGAATGTTTGTTTCATAATTTGGAATCAAAACTATAATCACTGACGTGCACTTTAGTGCCCGTGGGAGGGAGAAGCCAGTCGGCCGATGTTTCCGTTCTTCAAGGACCAGAGAATTAGCCGAGATGCCGCAGCCACGAGAGGAAAGCTCCATAAATCTTGTGTCCAACGGAGGGCATTTGCAGAGCTTGAATCCAGGGTCTTTGAATTCTGCAGCCAAAGTGCGTTTTTACTTCGAGGGGTTAATGCACATGGCTGTGCCACCCACATGCTTTCTGACACATGTGAGTTCACACGAAGTCGGTTTGCTTCGTTGTGCCTCACTGAGAGCGGCTCACTGAGCCGTGGGCGAGGCCTGAGTTAGGTTGGCTGCCTCCTGCCCAGGGCTTTGATCCTCTGCGGTGTCCCTTCAACTCTGAGGACGCCAAGGCCCCAGGGCCGCCGTTCCAGCTGGGCAGCCGTCTTTGCTGGATGTCCCTTCCCCACGCTTGGTAAAAACCTCCTTTGCTGGAGGTTCTCACTGCCTGGGGGGATACCCAGTGCTTCGATGTATCACGGCCGAGCTCAGCACTGAGAATTGGAGGGCAAAAGAGACGCTTCACATCATCTATGTGCGGTTTAATAAAAAAACAGTATTTGGTCTTTGTCCCCGGTTCTGAGCACATAGCTTCTAAAAGCCTGGGATCTTTGTAGTGAAAAGTGTGAGCATCGACCTCACAGCCTCAAGTCTGGACTCTGGAGCCTGAATCCCGTGGGGCGGCAGGGTGGACATTCAGCAGGACTGGACGCTGCTGTCATCCCTGTCAGAATTCCGTCTTCTGCAGGAAACCTCAGACTTTGCTTTGAAGGCCTCACGGGTGGGCCCCACCCACCCACATTGCCAAAGGTGGTCTCATGACTCGAAGTCGGCTGATTGTGGATGGAGACCATGCCCATGAAAGATCTCCAGGACTGAGGTCCCCAGCTGAGATGACACACAGACTCCTACCCCCAGCCCTCTATCGTCTAGGCCCACCTGGTACCCAGAGAGTGCTTTCAACTATTGGAATCAGACCACATTCCACTTTTACATTCACCAGCGTCTCCCATCTCCCAGGATGAAACCCAAACCCTGTGAGGACCGGCAACCTCCCCTCTCCTCCTCTGTTCGGATCCCCGCCCCCACTTCCTGAGCCTCCTCTGCCGAGTCTCAAACGTGCCGCCTCACTCCCACCCAGGCCTTCATCCCCTAACCAGGGGAGCTCCTCCGAGCTCACTGTGAAGTTGTCTGTGTGTCTAGTTACTTGTGGCCGTGTCTGTCTCTCCACTGGGTCTGCTTCTGTCCGTTCATTTCCAGCTCCTACAGCAGTGCTGGGTGCAGGGAGATGCTCAGTAAACATCTGGGGCCTCCAGAGAACGTCTCAACCAGGGTGCCTAGCAACGTGCTCAGGGCACAGTTGGCTCATTGGTGGCCAAACTTGGATGAGAAACTGGGTTTCTCAATCTGAAAGCAAACGTGCAATTATTTTTAATAGTAACAGCCACGATCCTTCTGCCCAGTGAGAGGAAGCTACTGAGCCCCCAGCCATCAGAAGGTCACTTAGAGCAAAGCATCTGTAAGTCCATGCCAACCGTGGCACCCACACATCTTGACGGTGCCATTGTGGTCCGTTGCTGTGGCAGCCGGCGGCACCCCAGGAAGAAGAGCGCACCTTGCCATTGTATCAGGGCCTCTTATGTCTCTGGCTTCTCGGCGTGGGCTCTGGTCATCTGGTATGTGCAGCATGATCCACGGAGGAGCATGGATTTCCTCGCTGCTCTGCCCTGAGGACATCCCCATCTCTAGCTCCAATATTGCAGTGACACCAACTGTGCATAGTGGCTGGGACAGTGATTGGTACGTGCAGGGCATCAGCCTGTGGGCCTTTCCCAACGGTGGACCCACTGCCGTGCAGGGTCTGTACGTCAGTCTTGGAAGTGCTTAGAGACCTGCGTTTTGGCGAGTGTGCCTGGGGATCCTGACTCCGAGGAACACCGAGGCAAAACATCCTGAGACCGCAGCTCTGCCTTGGCAGCATGTCAGAACCNCACACATCTTGACGGTGCCATTGTGGTCCGTTGCTGTGGCAGCCGGCGGCACCCCAGGAAGTAGAGCGCACCTTGCCATTGTATCAGGGCCTCTTATGTCTCTGGCTTCTCGGCGTGGGCTCTGGTCATCTCGTATGTGCAGCATGATCCACGGAGGAGCATGGATTTCCTCGCTGCTCTGCCCTGAGGACATCCACATCTCTAGCTCCAATATTGCAGTGACACCAACTGTGCATAGTGGCTGGGACAGTGATTGGTACATGCAGGGCATCAGCCTGTGGGCCTTTCCCAACGGTGGACCCGCTGCCGTGCAGGGTCTGTACGTCAGTCTTGGAAGTGCTTAGAGACCTGCGTTTTGGCGAGTGTGCCTGGGGATCCTGACTCTGAGGAACACCGAGGCAAAACATCCTGAGACCGCAGCTCTGCCTTGGCAGCATGTCAGAACCACCCGGGAGGCTTTGCTGCCCCTGCTGGTGCCCAGGCCACATACCAGGCCATGGATGTCACAGTCTTTGGGTGTGGGAGACCCAGGCCTCCCCTGGTGATTCCAGTGTGCAGCCAAGTTTGAGAATCTCTGTCCTCCGAGAAGAGAGTGCTCAGGAAGCCGTGCTTGTGGAGCAGGAAAGGGGGCGTAACAAGAGAAGCAGCTTAGGTGGAGCCTTTAGAATACCCCCCACCCCCATTCTCATTAAAGTGTCCTCAAGAGAAATAACCTGCAAGATCACGAGGTGTGGGTTGGCATGACTCGGGGACAAATTCTAAAAGACCACCTTGGTTTCTCTATGATGGAATCCTGTGTGTGGAGAGCTGGGACGATGCCAGGCAGTCATCAGGGCATTTGGAAAAACACTGGAAACTGTGATTTAGAGGAGGCGCTGAAGATCGGCATATTCTACTTGCAGATATGATTTCAGTATTTAAATAAAATTGAATTAGGCATCTATGTCCACAGATCTGCAGGTTTCATATAAAAGTTTCTGGTCTCCCTTAAGATATCAGAGTATCTGTCCATGCTGGGCCTACATGCCCAACGGGGCGGCAGTTGGTCCCCACTGCTGAAGACAGGGTACGCTTTCCCTGCATCCTCATGATTTGGGCTGTCCATCTGGCTGCAGAGACTTTGAGTAAACTACTGGCGTTTTAGAGCATATACTGCCGAAAAGATGCGTAGTTCGAGGAGAACTCATGGTTTTCAGTGAGTCAAGACTTGGGCTGGAAGAAAGGAAGCTGTGGATGCAGAAGAGATTGCCCAGGGATGTGGAGCCTGTCATCGGGGTCCGTGGCTGGCAGGTGTCCATCGCACTCACTGTGTTGCATTTAATCACATCAGTGGCTTGGAAGATGGAAGCAGAGGCCTTCTCATTGGATCTCCTAGGGTAGCAGATTAGGTGGGTTTCTAAAACCCTGGAGAATCGCATTAAAATTTATAATGGCCATGGCCAGATGGGAGGATGGATTGAGTCTGAACGGGCTGTGCTGTGGTGACAAGAGCAGGCACATGACTTAGGGAAGGATGGTTGAGCTGCGTGCGTTTGGGAGCCTTCTCTCTGCGGAGGGTGGGGTGGCCGAGGTCTGGGGGAGTCAGTTGTGTCAGTAGAGAAAAAACACCTGATACGTGTGTTTTGATGTTGCCATATTTAGTAAGAATGTAAGTTCCCAAAGGTGGGGACTTTGTGCCCTCCACTGATGTGTACCTCCAACTTAAGGCTGTGCCTGCCATGGGGTGGACACGCCAGGAACGTTTGTTGA
>NW_007732743.1:72244-74374 GCF_000696425.1 Galeopterus variegatus
AGGGTGGGGTGGCCGAGGTCTGGGGGAGTCAGTTGTGTCAGTAGAGAAAAAACACCTGATATGTGTGTTTTGATGTTGCCATATTTAGTAAGAATGTAAGTTCCCAAAGGTGGGGACTTTGTGCCCTCCACTGACGTGTACCTCCAACTTAAGGCTGTGCCTGCCATGGGGTGGACACGCCAGGAACGTTTGTTGATTAAATACACGACAGGCTCATGAGGCAGAGGACATGTGCAGCAAGCCCAAGGGGATGGCTGCGGCTTGTGATGCAGGATGGTGCGGGCTCCATGCCTGCCCTGCACCTTCTCTGAGACCCCGTTCTGACCTGTGTGGCCAGCCAGATCCTGTGGATGGACCTTCAACAGTTTCCCTCAAACACGGCTGGGATCCCACCCAGGCTGTCTTGCTTCCTCGGAGCCTCAGCTGGGAGCTAAGTGAGGCTGACAGTGAGTTTTAAAAATGGCTCATTAGACTTCTGTCCTGTGATTCTTTCCCATGGATACTCCTTTTTTCCCCCTTTTTTGCCTGTAGGGATAAACTTAAACATTAATTGGGTTGGCAAAGTCTACATGGTATTACCTGTGGTCTTGATGGGCTTATGTGCTGGTAAGGAAAATCCCAGTTCCTGAACTTTATTTCTTTGGCTTAGACTCTCTCTCTCCTGCCACATACTTGGACATACATATAGATCTAGTTATGTCTATCATCTGTCTGTCTCTCTGTCTGATCTATCTACCCACAAAAGCCAGCATCATGCCTAATGAGGGAATACCAGAGGCACTGCTGTTACATGAAAGTCAGGGACCTGATACTACGACCACTGTTCTGTAAGATTTTAGTAGAGATGTCAGTCAATGCAATTAGAGAAGAAAAAGGAGTAAGAGAATAAAATTTTTCAAAGAAGAGGTAAAACTATCACTACTTATTACAATAGGATTGTATCTCTGGAAAAATCCAAGAGAATTAAGTGAAGTATCTATTACCAATAATAAAATAATTCATTAAGATTGTGAGTTACAAAATTAAAGGACAGAAGCTTAAATCATATATTCAAACTGCTAATTAGAATATATAATAGAAGAAAATACCATGCTTATAATAGCAACAAAAAAGTTACCATAAATAAACATAAGACGTAACGTGCAGAATGTGTAAGAGAGAAACTTAAGATGTTAATGAAGGATCCACACATATTTTAACCCATGGAAAGAAGTGCCACATTCTTGGATAGAAAAACTCATCATTATGAGGATGTCAGTCGTCATGAAGTTAATTTATAAATTTTATGCAATATCAATGGAGATAGTAAGAGTTTTTATTTTTATATTTTGTTGTTTGTAACTGGATGAGTTAACTCAAGAGTTCATGTCATGTCCAAAAATAAAAAAGAATGACCAGGGATACCTTTACAGGAATGTCGGTGGAGAGGGACAAGCTTTGCTGAATATGAAACGTCTTGAAGCCTCAGTAACATTAACAGTCTTGTATTGGTGTATGAACAGGTGGGCAGACCGATGGAATCTAATGTAAAATTCAGACATGGATGCACACGTTTTTTAGAAATTTTGCATATGATAAAGATAGCGTCTCAAATCATTGGAGAAAGTGTTGAATTTTTAGAAAAATGATGTTGGAACAACTAGGTAGCCATATGAAAAACAAGTCAGTCTGATCCATACCTCACACCAAACACCAGGATAAACAACAGATGGATCAATAATATAACGTAAAATAAAACCGCAAAAGTACTGGAGGAAACAGTGAGTGAATTCTCTTATAACCTTGTAGTGGGAAAGCCCTTCTAACCATGCTTTAGAATCAAGGAACTTTGTAAGAGAAGATCAGTAATTTGAGGTACATAAAAGAGGAAAATTTCTGGATAGTGAAGAACACACACAATGAGAAAAGTAAAATTAGGAAAATTATTTGTGTCCTATATTGCTAAGAGCTAGTTTCTGTAATATATGAGATGGTCCTAAAAATCAAAATGAAAGGCTGACAATGAGAAATGTTTAAATGGGTAAAGGATAGCAATAGACAGTTTGCTGAGCTTCACCCAAAATAAAAGAAGTTACAGCCAGGTACCATTTTTCATCTTTCAGATTTGTAAAAGTTCCAGAATTTGCCACC
>NW_007732743.1:74488-89876 GCF_000696425.1 Galeopterus variegatus
AAATGTTTAAATGGGTAAAGGATAGCAATAGACAGTTTGCTGAGCTTCACCCAAAATAAAAGAAGTTACAGCCAGGTACCATTTTTCATCTTTCAGATTTGTAAAAGTTCCAGAATTTGCCACCGCCATCTGCTGGTGAGGCTTGTTTACTCATGTGTCACTGGTGAGAGTGCAGACGGGTGCAGCCACTGTGGAGGCCGTCACTCCGTGTCTGTACAGTTTACAAATGTGTTTACATTTCAGCAAGGGGCACATCTGGGAATGTGTCTGTGCAGGTATTAAATGAGTCATCACAAGTTGCTCTTTGAAGCATTGTTTATAGATTGATAGCAAGATTAGAAACAGCCCAAATGCACACCAGCAGAGGTCTGGATAAACACATTGTGGTATATCCATTCAGTGCAGTGCTGTGGAGCTGTAGGGGAAAGGATGCGGAGGCTTTGTACGCACTGATGTGTGTGGGTAGATCTCAGAGACATATTATTAAGTAAAAACAAAGTAACGTCCTGTGTAGCGTGCTATCTTTTATGTAAAAAACATGTAGAATTTAGAATAGGCATTTGTGTTAATTTGCATTTGCATAAAGAAACTTTAGAAGGATACCAAAATACTAATAAAAGGGGATCCTGCTTTTATACTTTTTCATTGATAGGGGAGGGGTAGGTGGGATGTAGACTTCACTCTACATATGTTTTCATATTGCTTTGATTTCTAGATAATGTGAATGTGATATGTATTGAAAAATAAAATAGTATACAGCAAAATAGAACAAAAAGGATATTATTGGAAAGATGAATAGTATGCTGTTATTATGCATTTACATTTGAGGATGAAAAATTATCCCAACATTCATGGCCTGTAGGAACGCTGTGTGTTGTTGAACCTGTGTTATGTGTGTATATTGTATGTGTTGTTTCATGTGTGTATGGTTGTGTGTTATTGCACATGTGTGGTATCGCACACCTGTGTTGTGTGGTTGCATGTGTGCTATGTGTGTGTATGGTTGTGTGTGTTGTTTCAGTGTGTATGATTCTGTGTTATTGCACACCTGTGTTGTGTGGTTGCATGTGTGTTATGTGTGTGTATGGTTGTGCATGTTGTTTCATGTGTGTATGGTTGCGTGTGTTGTGTGTGTGTGAGGGGGGCTGATGAGTTCAGGTGAAGGGAAAGGAGAGTCAGCATGGCAGCCCCAGGTGTGGGACAGGAGGAGACACCGAGTACCCCTTTGCGGATGTATCCATGGTCCTTCCAGGTTGCGCCTCTTGCCTGTTCACCTGTTGCAGAGGTGTTGTGACGTCCGCCTGTGGATATGCTCCAGCTGCTCTTGCAGGAGATATTTGGCCAGCAGCTGTGGAGGACACAGGGAGGTGGGCGACCCCTCGCCGCATGTCCTCCAAGGGCTCCGAAGAGACCAGCGTCCAGACGCAGACAGTTACACGTGGCGGCAGCACGAGGGGAAACAGGAGCCCCGTGTGCCTCAGCTGAGGGGACAGGCCAGAGTCAGAAGTGAGGTGGGGTCCAGTGAAGAGTGCACAGACCACGTGGCCAGAGCCTGACTCCTCTGCTTGTGAACCCCGTGCTGTGGACGGGGGAGCCCACTTACTCATTATTTGTTCACACATTTGTCCAGCACCGTTAAGGGCCAGGCCTGTGTGTGGGGAGATGGCCAGAGTGTCGGAGGACAGACCTCGTCCCTGTACTTGGGGCTGTGGAAGGATTTGTACTGGGGAGACTAATTTTTTTGAGTGTGTGCCTGGCACTGTGCTGCAGTGGACAGAGGAGGAGGTGAGCAGGAAACTTCCCATCCCAAGGATGCCACGTCTGGTTGTGGAGCGGGATGGGGTGTTGAGGGATCGTGATTCTCTTCTGTGAAAGCAGGTGGGGAGGAAGGCAGCGGTGATGTGCGCAGCACATCCCAGACACACGTGGCTCCCCGGGAAGCATCAGGCCCGCTGAATTTTGGGGGATTCATCCCTAAAGCAATTCCGTAAATGCGTGTTGACTGTCTTGAAAGGTTTTGAACAAGACTCGAATCTGTCTCTCTTGGGCTTGGGCCTCAGGGTCTGCAGATGACATTCCTCTGGGCAAGCAGCTTGGTAGATGAAGGGTGGTCTCTCTGCGGCGGTAGTGGCTGCCAGCTCGCTGCCAGGCTCAGTGATAATTTCTAGCAAAGAGGGAGGAAATGCTGCATGAGTTGGTAGTTTTCATTTTAAACCAGAGTGAGGCTTTGGGAACGCTACTTAAGGTCAGACTGATTCTCGGGCCTAGAGATGTAAAGGAGGATCAGGTGCTGCCCTGAGAGCCCTGACTGGAACATGATTTTCTGTGGGGTGTGTGGTGGGCCCTGGGGGTGACAGGTGCATGTGGCATTTCGCTTCCAGTGTTCTCCAGCACGAGGAGACCTTCGCAGTGTTGAACTCCTGGCTCTTTCAAACTAGCGATGTGTGAGGGAGGGAGACTAGGGTGGAACAAATTGGGGAGAAAGGTGGAGGGAACAAACAGGAGACTTTGCTTGGCTGTTGGCTGCTGTCTTTTCCTATGCTCTTCAACAGGACCCGGGCTGGGTTGGGGAGTGCGGCGGCCTGGGTGTCTCCGGCTCCCTGAGCGGGGAAGAGCTGTGGACGGCCCCCAAGCGTCTGGGTTCAGCAGAAAAATGCAAGGGGTCCAGGGGAAGTCTGTCCCTCCCTCGGAAGCTGGCAACAAGCCTATGTATTCCATAGGGTGCACAGCCTCGGAGGTCACCTGCTGCCTCCTGACCCCGACAGCCTGAGTGTTAGAGAATGGTGGAGAGTGGGTGACAGCACTCTGCCCACGCCCACCAGACGTCGCGCCTTAGACGGGTGGTCTCTGCGCTCTACGTTCACTGCAGTACCGGGGCCCAGTTCCATGCTTGTTGCTCATGCACTTGTGTAATAAATGAATAAATTGAGTAATTGAGAAAAACTGTATACAAATGAAGCTTAGAAAATAGGTTTCATAATTGCAAAACTTGGGAGCAGCCGAGATGTCCTTCAGTAGGTGACTGGATAAGCAAACAGTGGCACGTCCAGACAGTGGACTGTCACTGAGCGCTAAAAAGAAATGAGCCGCCAAGACGCGAAAATCATGGAGGAACGTGCATGCCTATCACTGAGGGAAAAGGCCGGCATGAAAAGGCTGCACAGCACGCGACCCCAGCCATGGACGCTCTGGAAAAGGCACAACTATGGAGACAGTGAAAAGATCAGTGCTTTCCGGGGCTGGGGGTAGGGAGGGGACAGGTGCAGCACAGAGGATTTCAGGGCAGTGAAACACCGCGTGTGACACAGTAGAGGCGGACACGTGATATTACACGTGTTCAAACGTATAGACTGTGCAGGTGCAGGAGCGAGCCTCAGGTAAACTGTGGGCGCTGGGAGGCTGCATGTGTCCACGTGGGCTGCACGAAGGCAGATGTCAGTGACGGGGCGACCGGGTGGGGTGACAGGGTGCATACGGGAGCTCTTGACTTCTGCCCAACTTTCTGTAAACCTAAAACTGCTCCAAACATAGTCTGTTAACTTTTTAAAAAACAAGGGAGAACAAAACGTTTCTTCTTTGTTGTAGAGAAAGGACTTGTGGAGATCCACGCCGTGTCAGCGTGTTTGGGCTGACGCCACTCCCTGGTCACCTACGGGGCGGTGGGGCAGACACTGTGAGCAAGGAGCCGGGGTGGGTCGAGGTGAGCAGTGCGAGTCTGGGGGCAGCCGGCTGAGGCTTCTAGGGGAGCAGAACCAGGACGGAGGGCTGTGGGGAAGGCAGAGGGCAGCGGCCGGGCCAAGGGCGGGGAGACCGTCTCGGGGCTAAAAACACTAACGTGCTTCCCTGCAGTTGCTTTCCCAATAATGAAGCCACAAACGCCACTTCTCCTGGTTCGTTTTAAAATAAACATGTAGATGTACACATATCCACACATTCTGGACACACAATCCCAGCAACACACACGAGCATTCACAATTTTATTTTAAAGTAAAAGTAGTAGAAACAAGCACAAGCGTGAGCGTCCAGTGTGGCCACGGGCGTCTTTCTTCAGTCGCTGCCGAAGTGGCTCAGCGGGAGCACGGGCGCCACTGAGTCATGTCGTCTTTACTGGACATTGATACTGCAGTGAGTTAAGGGGGCCTCACCGTTCCAGCACACTTCACAGGGACCGTCGTCACTGTCACGCACGCTCCATGTGGACTGTCACACGTGACGGACAAGGCACACTTTGTTAAACTTGTACCCACGAGGATGAGCATTTGGGGGTCTCTCACCCCCTGGGCGTGTGTCAGAGAGACGGAGCACACCCGTCCACGTTTCTGTCTGCACACGCTTGGGTCCAGTGTATGGTGTTTGACAAAAAATGGCCAGATTACAAACTGTGTATGTTCTGTTTTCACCATTTTTCCCTGTGGCGAATGTCGTTATTTTGGCCTCTCCACTTCCAGATCCTTCTTCAGAGACAATATCCTGATTTGCCCTGGAAGTCTGACCCCCACGGTGAGTGTGTGTGGTTTGCGGTGGCTCTGACGTCAGGGTCAGGGGTCAGCATGGGAGTCGGGCGTGCCTCTGGAACCATGTCCCTCTGTCAGGTGGCCTCAGCCGAGAGGTGGAGAGATGCTGGATCCCGCCTAAGGGTTTTGTGTTTCTAGATCCGACTTCCTGCAGACTGATGGGGTCTCATCACATGAGGCAAACATTGCTCTGTCATTCCAGACCCAGGGTTTCCCCTGCAGCCGGGAGCGCCCTGGCCACTGCTTCTGCAGCAGAAAGGGTTGAGGTGGGGGTGGGGGAGAAAATGCTCCATGATCTCTTGATATACAAGAAAAACTTGGACATGGTTAGGTATAGTTATGTGCAGGTTCTTTAGTCATGCATAAATTTCTGGGCTCCCTGCCTTGGTTTACGAACACGCAGAGCAGCCCATCCTGGACACGCTCATGAACGTACTGCGGGTTCATGTCGAAGGACGAGTCACGTCGGGCTGGAGGCTGACCGTCCCCAGGGAATCCGTCGGTTAGGTTTCTGGGATTAATTTAGTAATAGGTACTGTTGGAGGAAAAAACCCACGCTCGTGGAACCGTAACGAAGTATCAAACAACTGCAGACAGCGCGAGGGACATGTGAGAGGGCTCCGAGGTGGAGGCAGGATGCTCGGTTGCCCACGTCACGCTTTTGCTAGAACATTCACTTACGTTTATTTATCCCTGTAATAATCGTACTATAGCAACACAGAAAACAAAGGAAAAACCACCACAGAAAATTGCTTGTAATACCGGCTTTCTCCCAGCAGATGAGGGTATGGTGGAAGCTCCGAGGTTCAGGTCCGGAGGGCTGGGGCTCCTTTTCTGTCACCGGTATGTGGCAGTTGGTAGGTGGTAAATTTATGTTTGGGGATGGTGGGTTGTTTTTCTTAAAGGTAAGATCAAGGATTGAAGGGAGTGTTTTGATAAAGGGCGAAGGCTGAACAGCATCTTAGAAGACACGTCTGGCGGGATTCTCAGAGCCAAGCTGTTGCTGTGGTTGTGTGTGTCATGTCACGGGTGCTGAGAGGATTTCCGGGTCATTATCCCACTGGTCTGAGGGAGAACGAGCTGGAATGCAGCGCTGCCCTGGTGACGAGGGCGCAGGTGGCTAAGCCCGAGTGTTCACCCGCCCAGACCCTGCACTGTGGGGCAGAACCAATCCCCTCCCAGCCCCTCGAGTGGAGGAAACTTCCGAACATTACATGGGAGTAATTGAGGCTCGGCGTTGCATGGGCCACGCTCATCTGTCCTAGGCAGTGACAAATAGCCAAAAAAAAAAAAAAAAAAAGAGGAGAGGCAGATGCTTGAAATCTCCAGCCCTGTCCCAACTCCTAGTAAGGAAAGAGGCCAGGCTTTCCCTGGGGAGGGACAGATGCTGCTCCAAGCTCAGCACCTGAAGGAAGTGGTGGAGGCTGGAAAATGGATTTGTCCCCTGTGGACAATGGATGAGGTTCAACCCACTGTCGGGAGAGAGCCCTGGCTGACCCCGTCCCAAGGACGCGGCAGAGGTGGGCTTGGTGAGTGCTCACTGGCTACCTGGGCTGGCTCTGTGGCTGCCGGGACAAAGCACGACCTGTTGCAGCAGCCTCAGGCTGCTCATGAGCAACTGGCCAGTCTCTGTCACTCAGAGCCATGAGCTCAGTGGCTGCAGTGGTGCACACNCATCTTAGAAGACACGTCTGGCGGGATTCTCAGAGCCAAGCTGTTGCTGTGGTTGTGTGTGTCACGTCACGGGTGCTGAGAGGATTTCCGGGTCATTATCCCACTGGTCTGAGGGAGAACGAGCTGGAATACAGCGCTGCCCTGGTGACGAGGGCGCAGGTGGCTAAGCCCGAGTGTTCACCCGCCCAGACCCTGCACTGTGGGGCAGAACCGATCCCCTCCCAGCCCCTCGAGTGGAGGAAACTTCCGAACATTACATGGGAGTAATTGTAGCTCGGCGTTGCATGGGCCACGCTCATCTGTCCTAGGCAGTGACAAATAGCCAAAAAAAAAAAAAAAAAAAAAAAAAAAAAAAAAAAAAAAAAAAGAGGAACAGGGGAGAGGCAGATGCTTGAAATCTCCAGCCCTGTCCCAACTCCTAGTAAGGAAAGAGGCCAGGCTTTCCCTGGGGAGGGACAGATGCTGCTCCAAGCTCAGCACCTGAAGGAAGTGGTGGAGGCTGGAATGGATTTGTCCCCTGTGGACAATGGATGAGGTTCAACCCACTGTGGGGAGAGAGCCCTGGCTGACCCCGTCCCAAGGACGCGGCAGAGGTGGGCTTGGTGAGTGCTCACTGGCCACCTGGGCTGGCTCTGTGGCTGCCGGGACAAAGCACGACCTGTTGCAGCAGCCTCAGGCTGCTCACGAGCAACTGGCCAGTCTCTGTCACTCAGAGCCATGAGCTCAGTGGCTGCAGTGGTGCACACCTGGGTGCCAGCCAGGGTGCCTGCCAAGGGGGGTATGAGCAGCTGTTCCACAGGGCGTGGCCAGGGTGGTCTGAGAGTTTCGGGATCAGGAGGGTGTACAGCGCCCCCCATAGTTCTATCTGTCACCCTCCAGAAGGCCCCAGCAAGACCCTCACACATGGACTTTTCCTGTTCCAGTTCAAGGTGGGGCCTGTGGGGTGGAATTTGGCCCCTCCTTCTGCAGTGAGGGGACCTCGGGCTGAGGATGTGGAGGAGCGAGTCTCCCTGGCTGTCCGTGTCCTTTAGCAAGTTGCCACATTTGTGCACAAGTCACAGTGAGCACAGAGGAAACGGCTCAGGATGACACATTTGGGGGCGACCCATCACCTCTTGGAGCTGGCTGGTTGGTGCTGTGTTCTGCATTCTCGGGCACTACGGTCTGAACACTGGCCCTTCCTGGGGTCCCTGCAGGGAGCGTTGTCCGGCGGAAAGAAGCCTCGGCCTGACTCCAGGTCGGCGGGATGCTGGCACGGGGGTGGGGTGGGCGCAGCACATCTCGGTTTTGATGCGTGGTGTCACGCGCTGCCTGGGATGGGACTCGAGCTTTGGTTTTTCTCACTTGAACATATGTCGACCGTGGACTGCTGCTATTCTGACGGTGTAGCCTAGCAGCACAGTCATTCTGATTTTTTTAGAAAAAAAATTTCTTTGTGAACATTCTCCCTTGAGCAGCAGTGTAGCCAGGTGGGAATGGTGGTGAGCGTGTTGTGCAGGTGGAGGAGGCTTAAATACCACACATTGCCCGAGTCTAGAACTTTCTCAGAGGCAGGTCTTCCGTCTTCGTTTTCGGGAGGGCAGACCCTAAACACAAACCGGGGATGCTGCTTTCAGAGGCGAGCTGTGGTCAGCCCCTGAGTTTTGCAGCATCCACTATTCATGGCTAAGATCTGGCTTATGAGACAGGCAGTCACTGTACAGAAGCCAGAGGGGTTGTTTCCAGGTAAAATATTTGATCACTGGGATGTGTCGAAGGTGAGTTCACCTATGTTTTTTCTGGGTTCATGTCACAACCAGTCCAATTTCCTGTACTCATCCATCACTACAAACCCCGCCCTGGCCCAGCCGAGCTGCTGGGAACGTGGATGCGGTGGCCTGGGGGGGACGTGCACATGTCAGTGGGGATGAACTAATGCGACCCTACACCGCATGTCTGTGCGCGTGAGCGTGTCCCACGCCCTTCCCAGTGGGGCCGAGAGCTCGCGGCATGGGGACGGTCTGTGCCGGGTGGACAGGGTGGGGCTTCCAGGGGAGGGCAGCGAGGACAGGGGACCGTGTGGCTTTCACAGTCGGATTAAAAAGCAGTGACTTCAGAACTGTGCTGTCCTTGTGAGAAAATAATTCAGTCCCCATGGTCACTGCTCTGTACGCAGGGCAGCAGAGCCACAGACTTCTCATTCTTTGACTTCAGATCCTTGCGCTGGTCTCTCCCCCAGGCATGTCCTGTCATTTGCTGAGAGGACCCCCTGTCCCCGTGGCCCTGGCAGCCGGAGGTGGCTCCCGGAGCATCCTCTACTCTTCTCCCCATCCCTGTGCTGCTCTACTGTGCTGCCTGAGGACACGCACGCTGCCATCAGGGTCTCACCGCGGGGGAGCGGGAGGCTTCCTCCCAGCTCGGACCCTTGCTCTTGGCCTGCCAGTGCTGGTGCCTGCGCCACCGCCTTGAGCCTCACAGCTGTCTGGGGCCCCAACATACCAACCCGTCACCTCTGTTCACAGAAACAAAGAAAAATGGAGATGGAAACTGACCTATCAAATTTGGGGTTAGGAGCCCATAAGAGGGACAATTCAGAGCATACTTAACCTTGGGAGCGCATTTTCAGAGGGTGCAGGTGATCTGAGCTTTCAGGAGAATGGCCTCAAGTTGTTCTTCATTTCCTAATTCAGACGGAACTCACAGGGCTGGTTTGTCATCCCGACCCCCCGGGGCTGCCTCTGATCCGCGGGGCTGTGAACCCCTGGGGCTGGGCACTGTCCACGACCTTGCCAGGCGCCCGGCTCAACATCACCTCGGCGTGGCGGGGGCTGGTCATTTTCGGCCACTGTGTTACCTAGTAAGGGACGTTTCCTGAAACTTTAAAATTCAAGATGAAATGAGTTGGCATTCTGATCCCTCAGAAAAATGATACTGTGGTCTCGATGGTGGTGAATCGGATTTTTAGTTAACAAGGATGTTTTTGTTTGTACAGATTTGTGATTTTCTGTGTTATCACCTCTAAACAGCTCTCTTGGGTTGTTATACAAGGAGTTGTTATTTTATGGAAATAAAAATAGAATTCAATTCTGCTTTGGTTGTTGCATGTTTACATGTAGCATTTCTTCAAATCCTTTCAAATCTAAAATTTCATGACAGTAAATTTTCAAGGTTTGAATAAATAATTTTTCTATGGTCTCTTGTCTTAATTGACATGGGAAAAAACACCACGGGTGAGACTGTTCTATCTGGAGTTGTCCCCAGGACTATATTAAAACAGCGTTTGTTACAGTGGCACTCAGATAGCGTTGGCACGCATAGAGGTTTAGGTCCTTCTCTGTGCTGTCAGAAGAAAGTAAATTGTTACATATATATTCATTGTTAAGTGATCCCAGAGTATTGGTGAGAGAGTGGCAAATGGAAAACAGAAAGTAAGAAAACGCCACTCAGGAATGGTGAAGTGCTTCACGGGAGCTGTTGGTGTGGACTCTACTACCGCAAGTATGTGGAAGTGATGCCGTCGATGGACAGACCCACGCACTGTGCGGGTGCACGCTCACGTCTAATTGTGTCTGGAAGGATGTGGAGGTGATGCCGTCGATGGACAGACCCACGCACTGTGCGGGTGCACGCTCACGTCTAATTGTTTCTGGAAGTATGTGGAAGTGATGCCGTCGATGGACAGACCCACGCACTGTGCGGGTGCACGCTCATGTCTAATTGTTTCTGGAAGGACGTGGAGGTGATGGTGTCGATGGACAGACCCACACACCGTGCAGGTGCACGCTCACGTCTAATTGTGTCTGGAAGGATGTGGAGGTGATGGTGTTGATGGACAGACCCACACACTCTGCGGGTGCACGCTCACGTCTAATTATTTCTGGAAGGACGTGGAGGTGATGGTGTCGATGGACAGATCCACACACCGTGCAGGTGCACGCTCACGTCTAATTATGTCTGGAAGGACGTGGAGGCGATGGTGTTGATGGACAGACCCACGCACTGTGCGGGTGCACGCTCCCGTCTAATTCTGTCTGGAAGGACGTGGAGGCGATGGTGTTGATGGACAGACCCACGCACTGTGCGGGTGCACGCTCCCGTCTAATTCTGTCTGGAAGGACGTGGAGGCGATGGTGTTGATGGACAGACCCACGCACTGTGCGGGTGCACGCTCCCGTCTAATTCTGTCTGGAAGGACGTGGAGGCGATGGTGTTGATGGACAGACCCACGCACTGTGCGGGTGCACGCTCCCGTCTAATTCTGTCTGGAAGGACGTGGAGGCGATGGTGTTGATGGACAGACCCACGCACTGTGCGGGTGCACGCTCCCGTCTAATTCTGTCTGGAAGGACGTGGAGGCGATGGTGTTGATGGACAGACCCACGCACTGTGCGGGTGCACGCTCCCGTCTAATTCTGTCTGGAAGGACGTGGAGGCGATGGTGTTGATGGACAGACCCACGCACTGTGCGGGTGCACGCTCCCGTCTAATTCTGTCTGGAAGGACGTGGAGGCGATGGTGTTGATGGACAGACCCACGCACTGTGCGGGTGCACGCTCCCGTCTAATTCTGTCTGGAAGGACGTGGAGGCGATGGTGTTGATGGACAGACCCACGCACTGTGCGGGTGCACGCTCCCGTCTAATTCTGTCTGGAAGGACGTGGAGGCGATGGTGTTGATGGACAGACCCACGCACTGTGCGGGTGCACGCTCCCGTCTAATTCTGTCTGGAAGGACGTGGAGGCGATGGTGTTGATGGACAGACCCACGCACTGTGCGGGTGCACGCTCCCGTCTAATTCTGTCTGGAAGGACGTGGAGGCGATGGTGTTGATGGACAGACCCACGCACTGTGCGGGTGCACGCTCCCGTCTAATTCTGTCTGGAAGGACGTGGAGGCGATGGTGTTGATGGACAGACCCACACACTCTGCGGGTGCACGCTCACGTCTAATTGTGTCTGGAAGGACGTGGAGGTGATGGTGTCAATGGACAGACCCACGCACTGTGCGGGTGCACGCTGAGATGTAATTGTGTCTGGAAGGATGTGCAAACGGTTTAGAGGTCCTTTTGGTTTCCAGACTACCATGAATCCTCAGAAGTGAAGGACTCCCCTACTTTGACGTTGCATGGCATTGCTGATTCCTCCCCACTTTCCTGTCCTGTGGCATGTCCCTCATTTGCTGCTCCGTGGACGGTGATGTCCGTCAACATCCGTATGAAGTTCTGTTGAGTGAGACCCACAGAACGCGAGACAGGTGGCACACATGAATCATTA
Organism: Galeopterus variegatus; assembly: GCF_000696425.1. NCBI lineage: Eukaryota > Metazoa > Chordata > Mammalia > Dermoptera > Cynocephalidae > Galeopterus > Galeopterus variegatus. The sequence goes on from NW_007732743.1 coordinate 85,929, forward strand.
GTGTATAAAATGTATGGATGACCAGCGGTGAAGACAGAGGGTATTTAGAGTGATTCAAACAGAAAATAATATTTGCTGTGGTCTCTTATCTGTAAACTCATGTGTGTTCTTAATTTAAAAGTCTCCTATTCTCTGAAAATGTTCAGAGTCGGAATTTTCAAAAGAAAGTAACAGTCCTAAATGGGACTCTTTAATCCTTAGCAAAGAAGGGTTCCTTCAGTGTCATTGAACTTTCTGTAAATAGCATTCTCATATATCCAAGGATTTAAAAATAGTGATGACATTCTTATGTAATGTAAAGAAGTCATTAAAATCACCAACCTGTCATCGGTTGCTGTTTGGTGCTGGGTATCTCTTTCTGGGAAGGGCCACCGGCAGCTGGGCACTTCCCGGCAGGCCTGCTCTGTGCGCTGCTCCGGGCCTGCCGGGGTTTCTGAAACTCACGCTCGGAGAATGTGGGGCTCTGCTGGCGTTTGACCGAAAAGCTGTACCTTTCTTCCCTAGCCCCTTAAAGTTCTGCCTAAGTCCTTCTGTTCTGATGACTTTATTTAGCATTAACTTGATTTTTGAACTTCAAATTAAATTTCCGACACTCCAACTTGTGAACTTTTAAAAACTGGTACTTGGAGTCCCCGTGGGATATTTACCTTGGAGTCCATGTGACTAGTAAGGGATGCAGAGCACATCCGGGCAACACTCTGCGCTTTTCACTGGCCGCTGCCGAGAGGTGAGTGTGAGCTCTTCTCGAGAAGCTGTGCTTCGAGTGTCCTCTGTCTTCTGTTTTGTTTGTAGGGACGGAATGATTTGTGTTATCGCTCGGTTCTAAAGCAAATGTTGGCCCCGTAGATCGGATCAACTGAGCATCAGTGACGGAGGCACAAGTATCTCGGCCCACGTGCCCCTTTCCCCTCCGGTTGCCTCTTTCGAAGAAGTTATAAAAATAATTCTTCAAAGCTGTTAAGGAAGGATTTTGCATTCGGTCCGTCTTTTGAACTCTTGGCAGGTGTTCAGGACAGCAGGTGTGTCATTAACGGGCGCGTTAATGTTCTCCAGGTGTCAGTCGCGACAGGCGTTAGTGCGCCGTGAGGACGTTGAGGGGGCTGTCGTTTGCTCATGTGCTGTGAGAGAACAGACGAGACTGGGAAAGCTCTTCCTCCAGAAGACGGACTGGGCGTCTCTTTCTTCCGTGGAGGTTTTCTGAGGAGAGAGGAGCAGGGAGCAGGGAGGAAGGAGATCAGCACCGTGGAGCACGCTGCAGAGCCCGCGCTGCCTTACCCGTCTACACTAAAAAACTGGCACGCCGTGTGGCTTGCCTGGGGTCGGGACCCTGGGGAGGGGTGGGTCGGTCTCCATCAGGCGGGTCCCCGGCCTCCTCGTCTTGACCCCGGGGCCACTCCTAGAGGGGCTTCCAGAGTCGCCAAGGCTGCTGGCCAGAGCCCAGCTTCGCTCACCTTCGGTCCTGGGCTGTGCTCTAAGGGGCCTCCTGTGCGTCACTGGGGCCGGCACCTGCCGCAGGGTTGGAATCTGTCCTCCCACAGCCCAGGTCCCCTCGTGAGTCTGTGGTGAGTCTGTGAGTCTTCACCTTCTCGAAAGCTTTCTTCGGAGCTGTCACCGTTGTTGGTCTGTGTCACTTTAGGGCTCCCTGTGCCCCCACTGCCCGTCGCTGTGGCTGTGAGCTTGGACACGGTTTCTGAGGATGGGGCTTTCCTTCCCAAATACTGAGTTCAGCTTCTCTCTTTCCTTTCCGTCCCTCCCTCCCCTCCTCTCCTGCTTTCAGCAAACGCGTGTGAGCAGCAGGGTTGCTAAGCCCCATCCTGGGCTGCAGTCCTGAAGCCCAGGGCTCGCAGGGGAGCTGTTTTCCCACTCCAGGGCTGTCCCTCGGCTCCTCCCCCGCCCCACCCTGGCTCCTTCAGCCTGTTCTCCAGGCTGCTGACTGACAGAGCTTTCCAGATGTTCATATCTCACCAGTTACTTCCCCGACTCCAATCCCAGCATGGAATGCGCTCTCCATGGGGTGCCCTATGAGCCTCCTCTCCTTGGACACCCCTCCTCCGCCCGAGCACACGTGAGCGGCTCAGGGCCAGGCCTGGGCACTTCCTAGTCTGGAGGTTCTCACCTGCAGGGAGCTCTTCCCCGACACCCGCTCCGAGTGCAGGGGTGACTCCAGGTGAGCTCTTAACACGTGTTTACTAATAATGAATTCGTAGATCACAGGACGCTGGAGTGGGAACTTTTCTCCACCCTATTAGAGTAGGTAGATTAATACCATCATCTTCATCATAACAGCAGCTATTTTGTGGTAAGAATTTCACCGAAAATTTTTGTGTGTGTACCTCAGTTACTACTAATAATAGCCCTGTGCGAGAAGGAGTTGTTAATATTATCATCCTCAATTTATTTATGAAAGCACCTCTTTGGTGCTTGCCAAAGCCCACACAATCAGAAAGTGCTCAAGTCAGACTCGGCCCTGGTGTGCTGATTCCAGAGCCCAAGGTTTTGCACACTTACTTCGGAAACAAGGCGTGCTATTTCCAAAACACGCCCCACAGCGTTGTTTTTAGGAGAACCTGCATGGGGACTTTGGGACGGGTGGCCTGGCCCCAGGATGTTCCCAAGCATGGAGGGGTCCGCCGTGGGAAGCAGCTCACCTGGGGAGAGATCAGGGCGCCGAAGCAGGCCTATCGTGTCATGGCTACCAAGTCACACAGGGCCTGTTTTCACCCTTCAGAGCTCTCCTGTGTCTCTNCTTTCTTGGATATGAGAACACGTCGAGGTTTTAACACAGGCAGTCCTGATCGTTACCATATTCATGATGCTTTTCTCAGGGAAAATTGTAGTTTAGATGGATCTGAAGTCTATGGGGTATAGGGACAACAGGGACGTTTCGTTAGATCCCTGATCCCACTGGATTTAACCTCACCGGGTGCTCCATGCCTGATTGCTTTCCACGTCCTTCTAGAACATCTGCCCCGAGGTGCGGAGGTTTTGTCTGTTGTCGACATTCATGCTGGGTTGATAGGGCCTGGGACTTGTTGAATGAAAAGAGAAAATGGGTGTGTTGCCCTTGCCGAGCGCAAATTCCAGTGGGTCTGGAAGAGGAGGGAGGCGGCGGGCTTCTGGATGCGCCCCCTTCTGACCTCGCGCTCTGAGCAGGGGGACCTCCGGGTGCGCCCCCTTCTGACCCCGCGCTCTGAGCAGGGNGGTCTTCTGAGGCCGATGCATCTTATTTACTTCTAAGTCAGGTTTACTGAGGTCTATTTATATAATCTGTGTATATATTTATATAAATAGTAATGACTATTTATATAGTCATTACTTCTAAACACACAGTTGGTGAGTTTGGACAAATGTGCACAGTCCCAGAGCTGACCACACACCCCGTGTGTGTAACACGGGGTCACCAGCAAGCTCCCTCAGCCCCTGCAGTCCACCCCTGTCCCACCAGCGCCCGCTGCTCTGATTTCTGCTCGTGCAGTTTGAGTACTGGCAATGTCACGTGGCTGGAACCCAAGCACGGGTGTCTGTGTTGCGTCTTCCCCTTGCACATGGCCCGTGCCATCAGCAGTGCATCCCTGCCGCCACTTCCCGTGTGAGTGGACCACCGATTTCTAAAAATCTTCTCCAGTGGGGACATTGGTTGTTTCCAGTTTTCAGCTGTTAGGAATAAAGCTGTAGTTAGCATCTGTGCGCTGGTTCTTTGTGAACATACGTTTCCGCTGGGTCCGAGAGTGGCACCTCCTCCAGCACTTGTGTGGTAGGGTCTTTCCCTTCGCCTGTGGTCTGTAGTGGCGCCTGCTGTGGTTTTGATTTCCTCGTGCACGACGGGCATCTTTGCATCCTTCCTCTTCTTTGCGGAGGACCAGGGTATCTTAAGTTGAACTATTTCTCTTTCTTGGATATGAGAACACGTCGAGGTTTTAACACAGGCAGTCCTGATCGTTACCATAT
>NW_007732743.1:91454-96043 GCF_000696425.1 Galeopterus variegatus
GCGCCCCCTTCTGACCCCGCGCTCTGAGCAGGGGGACCTCCGGGTGCGCCCCCTTCTGACCTCGCGCTCTGAGCAGCCTTCGCCTCTCGTGACCTCGTGCTCTGAGCAGCCTTCGCCTCTCGTGCTGAGGGTCTCACTGCCAAAATGGAGCCGTTGAGAGCCGGTTTCTTCTGTGACAGGACGATGCTGTCAAACCTGGATGGTGGTGGATTTCTCCTCCGACTGCTCCTCTGTGTTCAGGGCGCCACTTGCTCTGTGTTTGTAAGCAGGAAAGGATTTTACCCCCACACCTTACTAATCCTTGTTTGCATTTTTTCCAGTTAAATTTTGAATTTAGTAGAAATCCATCGATCTTAAGTATTAGATTCTGTGAGTTTTGGTAAATGTATGTGCCATGTCACTCCACCTGTTGAGATGGAGTACATTGACATCTTCTAGAAAGTTCTCTGTGCCTCTTTTCGGTGAAAACCACTGCCCCAGTCGGGAAGAAACTTCCTCGATGGTCTTTCACGATTTTCTGGGTTTTGCCAGTTCTGGAACTTCATGTAAATGGATTTCTACACTACGATTCTTTTATTCCTGCCTTGCGTCCCTCCGCGTAACGTCTGACAGCTCTGTGCGTGTTGTTGCGTCATGCATCAGTTGTTTTATTAACTGTTGAGCAGTATTCAATTGTAAGGACGTACCGCATTTTAAAATCCATTTTCCTGCTGAGGGATGTGCTTTTTCTTTTTTCACTTTTTGGCTGTTCTGAATAAAGTTCCTCTAAACATTCTCATACAACTCTTTGTACACACGTATGTTTTCAGTTCTCTCGAGCAGATGTCTAGGCGTGGAATTGCTGGGCTATTGAGGAGCTGGCCGTGTGTTTATCTTTACACGGGAGTGTGAACTCTTGCCCACCATGGTCATCCTGCTTTACCAGGGACGTGTGGGAGTATCAGTTGTCTGCATCCTTGCCAGCCACGTGTTTGGCCTTTTTGGTTTTAGCCATTCTGGTTGGTCTGTAGTGGTACCACACTGTTGTTTTATTTTCATTCCCGATGGTCTGCTTTGGACGTGGCTCCCGTTCTTAACAAAAGAGCTTTGGGGTCAGATCAGTGTTGGAAACCCGGCTCTTCCCCTTAACCACTTCTAGGTCCTTGAGCAAATCACGCAGATCCAGACTCAGCTTCCTTCTTTGTGAGGTGGGATAGTAACTGCCGCTGTCTCAGGACTGAGAGGAATAGTTGGGTGCAGTGTCGACTCGGGCGCGGGGGGCACACCTGTTGGTGCTGTCGTCACGGTCTTTCCTGGCGTGCGCCCTGTGCTGTGCTGCTCGTCTGCCTCAGGTCCAGCTCAGAGCCACACACAGGACCTCGTCCCTCCTCCGTTTATGTGATAGTTACCGGATGTGCCAGGGTGGTGCAAGAAGGAACAGGGGCTCAGTCCAGTGGCAAGGCCCCAGCGGGGTGGGCTGGGCGCTGTCCTCACCCCGTGGTGTCAGCAGCGCGTGGCCCCAGCTTCTGCAGGTGAGTGGCCCGAAACAAAGCTGTCATTTATGTGAACATTTCTGAGTCCTGCTTCTTCTCCTACTTTTATCTGTTGAGAGTTGGCTGCACTGCAATAAAGTTCTTCATTTCAAAGATGGATGAATCACATTAATTCAATAGAAAATAGCCATCTCCAAACCCCAAACAACCAGTATCTGTGCCAGGAGAGAGACTTTGTTCTGTTCAGTGGTAGTTGGTGTATTTTTTCCTCTGAAGAGATTAAGTAAAGGAGCTCTCAGTGACTCTGTGTGTGTTACAGAAATGGTCTCAGCCTTCAGTCCCACCAGTGGGCTAAAAAGAAGTATTTTTTTCTTTAAGTCAATATAACTTTACTTGCTGAAGATGAATGTATTTAAGAACATGCTGGGTAATGCTATGAAATTAATGTTATTCATACTCAGTTGGAATAGAAATGCCTTCAACCTTTTAGCAAAAGCAGGAGCGAATTATAGCAGAAATTTCATTTCAGAAGTCATCTTCATCTAGAATAGGCTGGGCCCGGAGGTCAAGTCATCAATTTGGTATTCTATTTCCATAATGCGATTCCACAGTGTGCACGCACCGCGATGGAAGCACATTTCTGTCATATTAGTTTTATAAATGACTATGTTAATACTCCTTTGCAGACAAACCCACCTTAGGTCATATCAACAGGAGTTTCTTCTGCATGAAAATACTTGATTTAAGATGCCACTGGGCCAAACTCTTGGCTGTTCCAGTTTCGTTAAGTGCTTGGCCCTGGAAGCCTCCCTGTAGTGGCCCCGTTCACTTTAGCTGTGGTTCTCCAGCAGGGCTGTCCAAGTGGCCACTGGTGTCCCAAGCCACAGGAGAGACAGCTGGGAGCTGCAGGCTGGGCATTTCAGCAGCAAGCCTGGTGAGGTGGCTCAGAGTGGCAGTCCTCTGAGAGCCCAACTGCACGTCATTTTGGTTTCTTTGTTTAATGATGGTTTCTCTGCACTTAAAAATAATGCAAGCTGTATAAAAGGCAAATAAAAATCACAATGGAGATACCCAGGAAGGCACTCTGAGAGGGCTGTTGGAGGGCGGGTGGTCTCACGGGGGCTGCCAGGACCAGCACCTGGGCGGACGAAGGACGGGGGAGGAGGGAGACTCTCAGGGCCACTGCTGACTCCGTGGGGATCACCCTGGAGCTGCTGAGCTGGAATGTGGGGGGAGCCTCAGTACCTGCAGTGATCAGCTGTGGCGCAGCAGGGCGGTTTTCTTTCGTGAGGCAGTGCGCAGGAGGGTGTCTGTAATAGAGTTACCCGTGGACCTTCATCTCCAGGTGGCCAGTATTGGCCTTGAGTGTGCACACATCCAGTCTTCGATAATTCATCCATCTCTATCTTTTTGTGCATATGTGGTTTTCTATCTCTTTTTTCAATAAGTATTATAGCATAAGCGCTTCATGTTACCTGTTTTTAAAAAATGTGACTTGCTATACTCACATAATATTTTGTCATTTGTGTAATTTACTTAATCGCCTGTTGTTGAAAATGCCTTTGGTTTTCAGTGTTTGCTATCTAAAAGCACATCTTTCCAAATAAACGGTCTTTTGCATGTGTGGTATTTCCTTAGAACCAGTCTCTAGAAGTGGAATTTCTAGGTCGATTGGTTTTATGAATTTTTGAGAGTGCAGCCTGCCTCTGCGTATTCTGGGAAGTCACGGCAAGAGCTAGCCTCTCCGGTCAACACAGACTGTGAAATTTCCCTTGGCAGAGCGTGCACTGGACTACTCTCTCGATACAGCGTGAACTGCTCTCTCCTGTTTCTTTACGAGCTCGTCAATGTGGAATTTTGTTATTAAAATTTTTATTGTGTGCAGGAAAATATGCTTTCTTATTTTGATTTTCATTTCTTATGCTAAGGTTTTTTATTTTATATTTTATTTATTTATTTTTATTGATTATTTTTCTTTTTTTTAGAGAAACATAATTGATCATACATATTTGTAGGGTACAGAGCTGACCATGAATATTTCTGTGCAATATATGATGACCAAATCAGGATAATTAGCATATTCATCTTTACGGGATGTGATCCTTATTTGTGTCCATTAACCAATTTCTCCCTAACTCCCCTCCCGCTCCCCCTCTGCCCCCTCTAGTTATGCTAAGTTTCTCTAAATGAATTTTATTGGTAAAGTTGTTACAAATATTCTATTCCTCATGTCAATTTAAATTCTTATTATATATTTAAAAATAGAAGGTTAGATCTTCATAAAATCAGTCTTTCCCTTTGCTTTCCTTTTTGTTTAGAAAGGCTTCCTTATTCTAAGATCTGATGACTATTGAGCTAGATTTTTCTCCAACTTTTTTGAAGCTTTTATTTTAATCATTTAAGCCATCAGGGATCTGCTTCGCTGTCGGGGTAACTTGTGAATGTGAGTATCCTTGTAACTCATGCCTTATTTTATGCCTCTGTTCCTTCCTATACGGTTAATCACATTTTTTGCCAAGGTTATTCCTAGGTATTTGATAATCTTTTGTTAGGACTGTGAATGAATTGTTTTCCCCATTATTTTTTCTAAATGATAATTGCCAGTACATTTTTTACTTTTGTGTTGCAATTGGCTGCTTCACCAAAACTTTTTAATTTTATTAGTTCATTTGATTCTTTAGAATTCAAAAACACATGTTAAGGACTTTTAAGAATTATTAATTTCATGTGGCATTCGGTAAACTCTTTGAATCTTCAGGCCAAAATCCTGGACTATTTCCTGCATTTATCTCTGCTTATTCCTTTCCATTTATTCTGACCACCCCCTGCCCCGAGGCAGTTATCTTTATTTCTTATTATTTTAAAATTTTAAAGATTATATTATTATTGTTTCTTATTCCTTACTATTTTTATTACTTTGTTGTTTACTATTACTATTTTACTATTTTTATTAGTTTGTTACTGTTGCTATTTTACTATTTTTAGTAGTTTATTTGCTACTATTTTACTACATTTATTGCTTTGTCCTTTCCTGTCAGTATTTGACTATTTCTGTTCCTTTGCTGTTTATTGTTCTCTCTCGTTGGACCTCTGTCTGCCGTCCTCTGTACGTGTCGG
>NW_007732743.1:97482-101630 GCF_000696425.1 Galeopterus variegatus
GAAAACTCGAGATTTACTTATTTGAAGTCAGCAGCCGGCGAGCCCCCGCGGTGAGCCGCTGCTGCAGCTGAGGCTCGTGGTTGGCCTCAGCAGGTCACGGCAAGGGCTAGCCTCTCCAGTCAACACGTGCTGTAAAAATCTGGCCTGTTAGTGTCACAGAATTACAGGACACATATATGACTTAGACAAGGAGTGATCTTGATATTATGACGTCATCAACAGGGTTTATGTTATAATGCTCATCAGTGGCCTCTGATGTCTGCCAAATATCGTCCACTCCTTCAATAATTCCACTCCTCTTATAGAAGAGAAACTCATAGACAGGAAGGTCAGACTCAGAAAGCCCCACACAAGGTCACAGCCCTAAGCTTAGGTGGGATTGGACGGTCATTTCCAATGCCTTTTGCCATTACTGAAATTCGTAAGCGTTCTGGAGGAATCATTCATGTAACAGAAGCTGGTGACAGACGAACTCGTCACGTGGACTGCCGCATTTCAGTGGGGAAGTTTCGTGCGTCCAGAGGTGCTCCTGGGTGAGAGATCAAACCACTACCCTTCCCATTCCGATACCCACGAAAATGTTCAAGAGGGTATTCCCACTCCCTGGGCATAAATAACTTCCATTGAGCTTATCTCACACTTCTTGGTGCTATTTCCAGCGGACGGAGCGCCAAGGTTCATTCGCAGGCAGCTGGTGCTGCATCCTGAGAGCAAGAGCCCACGCGCACAGCGGCCAGGCGGGCAGTGGCGTCGTCCTCCCGCTGGNCCTTTGCTGTTTATTGTTCTCTCTCGTTGGACCTCTGTCTGCCGTCCTCTGTACGTGTCGGCTGTCCCCAGTTTCCATTCCCCGTTTCTCATTGTTTGCAGTTAAGGTAGGCTTTATTTTTGGACGTTTGGCTTCCATGTTGTGGATGTGACTTTCCACGGGGACGTTTTGTTCCTGTTTCTCATGCAGACTTTCCTTTCCCGGGTCACTGCTCCTGACACCGGTCTCCTCCTGTGTCCTCTTCAGCGTCCGTCCGTCTGCCCTCCGTCAGCTGCAGCACATCTCGCTGTTGTGCTATTACCGTGTTTCTCGTAGTTGCTATTTTCCTAAATTTTGTTCAGAACACAAATCAGAGGCTGGCTTAATTTAATGGGTTTCCAACAGTAATTTTTAAAGATGTGTTTCTCTTCTGCACTTCCGTGTAGGTTGGCCTCTCTATGTTACAGAGCCACTTTTTAGCTGTCCTGTTGTTTTTGTTTTCAGTGTTTCTCTTTGTTTGTGGTTGTTTATCACTGTTTTTAATCGTTGCGTAAGGAAAAGTATATCCATGCCTGACGTTTATCCATAGACAGAGGAGCAATCCTGCTCGGTCCCCGTGTCCCCTTTACCGGATACTGGGGAGACGCTTCCTCTCGGTGCAGGCAGGTTGTGTGTGGCCTTGAGTCTTTATCTAGCGGCTCCCAGGTTGGGAGGTCTCCTGACCATGGGGGATGGGGGCGTATTTCTGGGTGTCCTGGGTCCCAGCGCAGCTGTGCACCCCAGCCATGCACAGGCGTGGGGAGCTGCCCACACAGGTCCTGTCTCTTCACTTTGTACTGAAGCGCTCTCGGCCTGAGGTCGCAGTCCCCATGTGAGCACGGGGAGGGGGACTCAGGGGCTCCGGTGGGGGCACGCAGGTCCCGGGTCTCCGAGGTGGCTGCAGTCAAGTGCTCTCTGTCCCTCGCTGGCGGCGCTCTGCTTCAGCGTCCTGGGCGCTCTGGGCCTGGCACGCTCCTGCAGCAGATTGTCATCGTGCCTCCCGGTTTCGGGCTGTGCTGTGTCTTTTGACGAGCGTGTGAAGCAGAGTGAGCCAGGGACGGACACTTCTGTGTGAACTTAGCCTCAAAGTCCACACAGAACTTTAAAGATGGTGGCCGTTGTCTGACATTCACCATGTGTGGAAACCCTGCTTCATCTGCCCAGTGATAATCGTGATAATCAATAGCCCAGGAAGTGATACTGGTGGGAATAAGAATTTTTTTCTGAGAATGTTTGGGACAAAATAAGAGCTACAGTTTCTAGGAAAACTCGAGATTTACTTATTTGAAGTCAGCAGCCGGCGAGCCCCCGCGGTGAGCCGCTGNCTGCGCTTGTTTCCTGCCTGGCCACCTTCCTGGGTCCTGGTCAAGCACCCAGGCTGGCCCATAGACCAGAAGTCAGATCTGCAGGTCTCTCTGCGGTTGGTCCCCTCATTTCAATTGGATTTGCCTTTCCTGGTGACTGACTTAGGACTCTCATCATGCTAAGGTCAGTTTTTCATCCCAGACCCCTAAAGCTACGCTTTCTGAGCCCGAATGTGAGGGAGCAGGCTTTCCAGCAATGGTGGGCTCCTGGCAGCAGAAGACCCTCTAGAACTTAGCGAGGAAACTGCTTCAGCATTATGACTCCGCTTTGCCCTCCTTGCGATGTTTCCATTTGTTGCCGAGGTGCAGGTCCATGCACAGTACCCCTGGAAACAGAAGTCAGTTAAATGACAGTGGCTTTGGGTGTCTGGTGACCAGAGGCAAAGACAAAACTTCAGGAATGAGACCATGGCTGTGGCTGGCACTGGTTTTAGAAGGATGTGCCCTTAAGACCTGTCCCAGCAGATGCAGCAGAGCCGCCCCACGGTCTCGCTCCCGCGTGCCCTGCACACAGAGCCTGTGTCCGTGGATGGAGACGTGGTTGTGGTGCGGTGTTCAGGGAAACAAGGAGAGGTGCGGGGCTTGCTCCAGGGTTGCTATGGTGATTCCTCATTATCTCCAAGTCGCAGAGAGAACCGTGTGCAGGGTGTTGACAGTTTACGTGTGCACTGCAGCTCTCCAGTCACGCTCTGTGTGCGCGTGTGCCGCATTCATTAAAGAAATGACAGCGCACGCTCCAGCTCTAACGAGGTTTCCGCTGCACAGGGCCACTTTGCCAGGCCAGAGCATGTGCTGTTTCTGTGGGCGTGAACACATTTTCCTGCCACTCTGGTCGATTGATCAGAACTCTGAATATTGGGAATAGATGTGAGATGATTTCTTTTATAGGAAGGAAGAAGAGACAAAGGGGAGAGAAGGGAAGGAAGGAGAGGAAGGAAAATCACACCCTTGTGGGTTGTAACGAGCTTAAAAATCACAGTTTTCCGAAGTGCCAATTAGGTCGGCTTACAGCACTGCTGACCTAGGGCTCTGAAACGTTCTAGTGACAGTCCTAATCAATGGAGACTGTTTGCTCGGAGAGTGCGGTTCATGGGAGGCACTTCATGGGTTATTTTCCACTTGTGTATTTTCTAGCCCTAATTTATGGGAAACGTTTTTAAACGTGGAATTTTTGCAGATTACGTCTGCAGAGTGAAGGCTGTTTATTGGGGTAGTTTGGGACAAATCACCCAGATTGACCATTGCTTTAGGATTAGAATGCGTGTGCGTGTGCCGTGCATGCACGTGTGTGAGAGGCGTGTGCAGGCAAACACTGGCTCAACAAGTCCTGCTGCCGTGAGCTGCCCACTTCGCTGCCACGGTTTCCGCGGCTGCCCTTTCCTCTTCCTGGGGAGAGGGCAAGCGCCCGCTCCTGGCAGAGGCATGTTCAGAGAGAAGCGCGCCTCGCTGACTTCCCTGTGGAGGGCACAGGCGGCAGAACGCCCCGAGCCCTACACGAGCCGCACAAACACGTCAGGGCGAGGACGTGACAGCGAAGCCGGAGCGACCTGGTCCTGCACAGGGAATTGTGTGCGGGGACGGCCTTTCACTGTGAAGTTTGATGTTTAATTGAACATTCATCCTGGCTCTAATGGGAACTTCTCTATTAAACTTACATGTGATCCTCCGCCTCTTTACTGCTATTCTCAGATCTTGGGAGATACTTAAAAATTGATGTGCTATTGTAAACCAGAAAAAGCAGCATTCTTGGTCAGACATAACTCATTGTAAGGTTAAGGTGGAAGCTCTGAAAACCCCGTACTTGTCAGGTAGGTTTACGATCACTTGGGGTGCTTAAGACTGCAGGGCTTGCTGGTCTTCAGTGACTGATTTGCCTCCCCCACCTCCCACTGGGCAGCTGGTGCCACCCGGCTTCCCGCCCGTGCAGCTCACAATGCAGTCCGTCATCGGGTAAACCCAGCTGGGAACCCCTTCCAGAGGTGTGTTTTTTTTTTTTTTTT
>NW_007732743.1:102352-115253 GCF_000696425.1 Galeopterus variegatus
TTTTTCCGTGTCCGGCAACAGATCGCAACCCTCAGTGTTGCCCCCGTACCGGACCGGGGACCGGCAACGGGACCGCAACCCTCGGTGTTGCTCCCGCGCCTCGCTCAGCCAGTGAGCGGGAACCAGTCTGTATGTGGGATCCGAACCCTCGGGCAGGAGCGCCGCTGCGCTTCCTAAGCAGCGCACTTATCCAGTGCGCCACCGGGCCAGCCCCAGAGGTGTGTTTTTATAAAGCCATTCCACAGATAACTGGTCCCAGGGCCACCTACAACACGGGGCCAGGCCCAAGGGTTCAGGTACAGGGATATCATCCAAGGAGTCTCATTGTTTAATCCCTTCTGATTTGAGTTCAGCCCTCAACAGGGAAGTACATGCAACTAGTCCTATTTGGGGGCTTGATTTTACTGACCTCTTGAATATTTGGGCCCCAGAAGTGTACTAATATTCTTTCAAATCCCCACACATCTGTCTCATTCTGGGTGTGGACGGATGCTTGCCCATGTGTTCATCCTGGGAGTGGATGGACGCTTGTCCATGTGGTCATCCTGGGAGTGGATGGACACTTGTCCATGTGGTCATCCTGGGTCTGGATGGACATGCCATCCATGTCCCCATTCAGAGGGATGCTCTTTGGAGGGATGTGCCCGTGCGACGTCCAGTGAATGGCTGTCTCTTAGCCTCTACTCTAATATCTCTGATGGTCTTGGCTCTGAGGGTCCACGCCCCATCTAGGAGTTAAGTTGCTGTGTATTAAAAGCTGTCAGAGAAGGACAGCCATTTCACCAGGCTCCCAAATTAATGAGAATCTGGTTGCGCATCGGACACTTTCTTTAGGCATCTGGGCTGTCGCCTGGCTGCCATTCTTAATCATATTTTAATTTTCAAATAAATTGCTTTCATTATCCTTTCATTTACAATACCATGTGTGCGTACTGCTCATTAATGTTTGTCAGCTACTTTGCTGAGGCTTGGTTTTTAAGTAGCCACGGTTGCAATGCAGTAATTAAAGATGATCCATGTTGGTTTTACAGAAATTTTTTTTTTAACCTTTGCAAAACAATCTAGAGTGTTGCTGAAATGGGTCCTCTAGATGGAAGTACTTGAAGGCAGTGTGAGTCCTCAGGATGGTCCTTTATTTTGGTCTGGGAAGGGCCCCTGTGTGGCTCCACTAGGCCTCCAGCAGCAGGTGGAGTTCATTGCCTGGCAGGGGCTGAGGACAGCCTTTCTCTGGTGACGGTCAGCCTCACCAACCAGCTCTTTGCCAACCTGATACCAAATTAAGTTGCTATGTTTTTAAATCCACTATTTTAAAAAATCATTTTCCCCGTAAGATGTGATCCTATCCAAATTGGAAAGCAAGGTATTTTCAAGCTTCAGCAGTGAGCTCTCTTCTCCACTAACGCCATTGTGAGTCGCGGTGACATGTGTCTGCCTACACAGGGATCCCTGGAGCAGACCTCTCCGGTCACGGCTGGGCTGGTGGAACCTCAGCTGCTTCCGCACGGGTCTGGCAGCTGCCATTGCCTTTCTTTTGTACTTAAATTTTATAGCCCAGACTCCTTAATGTAGGGATGACGTCTCTCCTGTTCGGTTTCTCATTCATTTGGTAAACTGTTTATCACTTTTTAAAAAACTGTGAAAGTATACATAACATAAAATGTACCATCTTAAGCATTTTTGAGGGCAGAGTTCAGTGGCATTAAGCACATCCACATGACTGTGCGGCCACCCCCACCATCCAGCTCCAGAACTTTTTCGTCTTAAAACTGAAACCCTGTACCCAATAGACCACAACTCCCAAATCCCCCTCTCCAGCCCCAGGAAACCTCAATTCTACTTTGTATGACTGTGCCGACTGCAGGGACCTCACGTGAGTGCAGTCACGTGGTGTTAGTCCTCCTGTGACTGGCTCGTGCCACTGAACGTAACGTCCTCAGGTCCATCCACACTGCAGCAGGTGGCAGAGTTTCCTCCTTTTAAGGCTGAGCCGGATCCCACCGTGGGTGGACCACATCGTGTTTACCCGTCCACTGCCAGTGGACACCTGGTGCTTCCACCTCTCAGCGACGGTGCATAAGGCTGCTGTGACATAGGTGTGCAAATGTCTCTCTGAGTCCCTGCATTCAATTGTGGTAAAGTCTTGAGTCATTTCTGCAGGTCAAGCATCCAGGTGACTGGTCTATAAAGATGACCAATTCCATCCCTTCCCTACCAGGAGAGGGAGTAAGTGGATGATTCTGGAATGTGGTGCTCACTGGGCCCATGTGCAGCTATGGGCTGATGCTGGGGGTTGGAGAGAGGACGAGGGTCCCAGGCTACTCCTGCAGCAAATCAGGCCCATGGTGGGCACGGGGCTGGGGATGAGGGAGTGGAGGAGCTGGTCTGCCAGTCCCTGCGCTGTAGCTCCTGAGTGGTGGGCACACAGAGACGAGTGGCAGCTGAGCTCTGTGCACTTGTGGGCTTTACCTCCAGGAAAACTCCAGTGTGTTTCCTGGATTTGAGGGGGGGGTTCGCAGACCCCATCTGTGTGTCCTGGGTGCTGGCAGAGTGTGTAGACCAGCAAGTCTCCAGGTCACTCTAACATGGTTGACAAGCATATACAGCCTACTGTATACACTGAGAGCAGGGAAGCCTGTAGGAGTGGCCTCCTGCCGTTCCCACCTCGCTGGCTCTGAGATTACATGTTTGGGTAGCTCAGAAGGGTGGCCTTCCATTCTGAGGAGCTACCTTAAGCCTGGGAGTGCCAGGCAGAGGGCAGAGAGGAGGAGGGGAGGGGGGCCCTACGGTAAACCTGGCTGTGAGCCAGCCCCCGGCCTTGGAAGGTGGGCGAGCAGCCCTGAGCTGGTGGAAGAGGACCAGTGGCGGGTGATGGATGGCTGTTTTTGTGCACGGCCCTGTGCAGATAAGGCGAGGCTGACAGACTCTCCTCCCCTGTCCCACGCAGTGTGCCACTTCGTCTCCTGCTCAGGTCCTCAGTGTCAGGCTTCCTGTCCTCGTCTGAACAGTCAGTGGAACGTTGTGGGGCTGATAAGAGGCGCGGCTGTGGTTACCTGGCAATGGAGCAGGGGGGCTGCTGATGGGTGGTGAGCAGGCAGATGGCCGCCTGTCTCCGTCCCCTGCTGCTTATCTGTACACCTGCAGCCGTGGGCCAGGAGGGCAGCCGTCAGTGACCTGGGTGGATCTGAGCTCCACAGTGAATGCAGTTTGCCATGCACCTGCAGGCCAGCCTCGGGCCGGTCCCCAGTCCTGTCCAGGGCCCAGCCTCGGGGTGAGTGGGGCTGGGACGCAGGTCAGGCTGGCCGTGCCTTGCCACTGACACAGCAAGGAAGCCCCATTTGCTAATCTGCGATGGCGCTTCCTGCTGCCACCTCCATGCAAGAGTGAAAACCACTCCTGACTTACCGAAGTGCTGCCCCAAGAGCAGCAGAGGGCGGAGTGGTCCTCGCCTCTGGGTGCGGTGCCCTCAGGGTGGTAACCTACACGCTCACCCAGACAGGTGTGAAGCTGGAGCCTGCTGGGCTTGCTTCTGTTTCTTCATCTTTCAATTCAGATTCTTTCTCCCGTGAAACTCCCGATGGCAGATGCGTCCAGTGCAGAGGCTGGGTCAGGGCGTGCCTGCAAACAACCCCGTGTCCCCGTGTTCCCTTTGACCCTGCCACTCTGCCTCGTCCTCAGGTCCTGGCTGCTATTTTTTGGTTGTTTGCACAGGACCACTGAATTTCAGAACTGGAAGAGATGTTCAGGACATTTGGTTCTACTCTGTTATTTTTCGAGAAAATAGACCCTGCAGTCCAGAGAGGCCAAGCAGCCCGATGACGGCCACACAGCTGCTCAGCGGACGGGATGCCCTGAGTCTTCCCAGCAGCAGTTGGAGGGGACTGCGAGGAGTTCTGGCGGGTCCACAGGAGCTTTCTCCCACCTGGCCAGTTTCTCCTAATTTCCCCACAGAGAAATTTGTGTATTAGAAATGGTTCGTGCTTTCTTTAGCTCTCTTTACATTTAGCTTTGCTCTGTTCTGAGCTGTCCACAGATCTGGCTCCTCAGGCAAGACAGGAGCTCCTTGCAGGTGCAGGCTCTGTCTTACCACCTGCGCGTCTTCTTCACGGGCGGCTCTCAGCCCCGCACCTGGGGGCTCACGTTCAGAATCGGTCCATTTATTCACTTAAGCAGAAGGCGCGTGTCGGGCGTCCGCCGCGTGCCACGCATTTGGCTGGGAGGCTACTACTGTTTTTTGTTATGTTTGACTTTCCACAGGGCAGATGATCTTGAGGTTGGAATGTGGAAGGAAGAGAAAGCAGATGATGTTCTCACGGAGGTCGACAGAGCTACTGGGACTGAGCCTTAGCTGTGCCTTTGAGCTCCTGGAATGCAGGAGAAAAAGAACAGGTTGAGTGCGTCCATAAATAATAAAAAAATTCGCGTATACATCCGACAGAGGGACATGAGTGTCTTGCTGGTTATTTTAGATCAGAGGGGATTTCATCAGTGACGGTGACAGGCTTGTGTTGTCCTTATGTTTGCGCCCGCATTGTGGAGTCTGGTGGCATGAGGGGTTGGGAGGTGCCCTGTGGGCAGCGTGACTGGAGAGGTCGACGAATCTCTCAGGGCCTTGTCTGTAAAATGAAAGGGCTAGAATGAAATACATGCGACTGCTCCCTTCAACTCTCAGTGAAAACGTTGATTGTTCTAAATGACAAGGGGGCGTGGTCTGTTGACCTGCTATTGGGAGACCCTCCAGGGACACACATCGGGCCTGTTTACCACGGGATCGCTCTGCAGCCGGGTGGCCAGGCGGGTCGTCTGGCGTGGCGGGGGCTGGCGCATTTCAGGAACAGCCCGGAAGTTCAGACAGAGCCCGCGTGCTGCAGCTCTGGAAGGCTAACGTGCCATTTGAAAATCCATTGCTGCTCTCACCTGAACCATCTAGATTCAAGTGATTGAAAGCCATATTCGATGACGTGAAGAGTTTTCTTTGAGGGAAGGGCTGGGAGCTGTGAGGCTCAGGCGCAGTTCATTCTTGCCAGTCGGTGCTGTATTCAAGGCCACCTGTGCCAGCCTACGCAATCACGGCTCTCTGAACAGTGCCTGGGCCCAGGACCTTCTAGTCCCAGCCGGTCCCCACACTTCAGCTGGCAGACCTCATCTTCGGGGGCCAGAAGTCAGCAAGAAGTTTAAGTACAGCCATGAATTACTGCAGAGTGGTAGAGGCCTGGCCGCGTCAGGGTTCAGTCGCTACCACAGGAGGACGACAGCCATTCTAATGGCTCTTCAGGTGTCGCCTCCAATCGGTGCCCGTGTGTACGTTAAGTGCGTGCCCTGTGTGCTCTCGGGCGCGGCAGCGAGCGTCTCTTCTCAGCACTGAATGTTCTGCTGCTTCTGTGATAACCGGCTCTTCCGACGGCCTGAGATGAGGCTTCCGCTAATGAGGTGACTTCCGTCGCGCAGGGGGCCCTCCCGCGGGGCTCTGATGCATGTTCACGGAGCGGTCGTGTCGGATGCCCCCGCCCCAGGGAAGGATGGGGATGGTAAGGTAGCTCCTTCTGCCGTTTCCCGCACAGGTAACAGTTCTCCACGCAGTGGGAATGCGAGACTAAATGCCTGGCATGTCTCAGCATTCCTCAAAAGGCACTTATGGAACATTGGGTTTGAGTGCCTGTACTGGCTGCCACCTGTGGTCAAGAAAGTTCATGACCTTTGCCCCAGACACCTGCCACCCAGTGGAGAGCACTGGGCTCAGGCTTACGGGTCCAACAGTTAGCGACCCCAAGGGAACTCAGGGATGGGGGCCCAGAAGAGGCCGGTCACACAGCAGGGGTGCTGGGGGAGGGCTGCGCAGGGTCACAGGTCCGCCTGACAGCGACCCACCTCGCCCGTCCTCACAGGGTGGGTGGGGTGGCAGCGCTAACCCCGCCTTCAGCCCCCAACCCACGGGGCTCTTCCCTCCAGGTGCTGAGGGCCTCAACCCCTCCCCGCCGTCCTTCACACGGTTCGTCGCCGGTTCCTGAGAGCAGTGTCCCGTGTAAAGGTGTGATATTGACAGTGTTTCCTCTAAGTGCAGTTTTAGAATTTTTTCAGTGGGATAAATGTGGATTCTGGAAGCAGCTCGGATGAGTCTCATTCTCTGCGGGGATTCCCGGGCCAGCTGACATGGTCCACCCCTGGGAGCACCAGGCCATGGTCTCCAAGGTGTGATTTAGAAACGCTTGGAGGAACAGTGTTCTTTGATAAACACCATACACAATGGACTGTATCCTGGGAACATTTCTTCCCTTTCTGAAAATTCTCCCGCCCCTGCAGAGCTGGTAGGATCCGGGAGTCCTTCTGTTTGACACGTTTTCTGGGGAGACTCAGAACACTTGGGTCTGCTCTCCTGAGCATCTTTCTTGAAGGAGGGAATCTGCTTTATCCTACTAGGTCGGAAATGGTCGTGCCTGAGAACTATCACAGCCCACACCCTCAGATGTCAGCAGGGCCGGGCGGGCTGCAGGGCACCCTTGGGAACTGCCCCCAGAGGGACATGGTGTCATGGGTGGTCCTCAGGGTGCTGCCGCAGCTCCTGCGGGTGAGGCCCAGGGTGGACATGGACGGCGTCCCAGAGCTGCCTCTGGTAATGTTCCCCTTGTGGGCGGGAGGCAGCCTGGCGTTTGCCGTGACAGGCGTGTGATGTGGTGTATTGCTAGGGTTCACAGACCCTTCACACCCGTTGTGCAGACTGGGTCACAAACCCCTCACCTGCAGGTCCTCGAGTCAGGTAGTAGGAAAAAGATCCTGGGAGCTGTGGGTAAAAGTTAATTGGCTTTAGTTCAAATGCAAGCTCAGGTAGGTAGCAGCAGCCGCCCCACCGGCCTCCTGCGGTGTCTGGAGGGCCCTGTGGATCTGAACCGCTCATCCTTTGTACTTAAGTTCAGTAACCCGGGACACCTGGGTGCACATGTGCAATTACATTAGACAATAACCAAGGCACACCTGGGCACACAGGCATAGTTACATGTTTACATCAAATGCTCGGCAAGATTCCAAAAGGCACGGCCAGGCATGGGGTCTGGGCCCTCTGCTGCACAAGACTCGGTTCTGGGGGCGCCGTCTGCCAGCCTGTGGGCTCTCCACCCCACACCTGCAGAGGACGCTGGTGAGCAGAGCCGGCCCAGAGGTGGGCTCCCAGCCAAGCAGCGGCACCAGAGGGTCCATGCTCTCAAAGACGAGGGTCCTGTCCGGGCGTCCTCCACTCCATGCCCTCAGCAATGGCGCCACATCTGCTCCTGGGCGTCATGAGCCCGGGCCTTCAGCTGACACTTTCCACTGGAATGGAACTGAAGGGGAGTGTTGCCTCCACAGCATGGCCTCCCGTGTCTTTACACCGAGGCATCTTTGATTTTTATGTTTCACTTGTCTTGGGCCAGGGAAGTCTGGCTTACCGTGTCTCTATGCAATTCCAATTTCCTGTGTGGCATTTCAGTCCAAACTCCAGAGTTTCTTGTATTAAATTCCAGATAGTGTAATTAACACTCAAACCCAGGTGCAAAGTAGTGGAAGCATTAATTTAACAGTAAAACATGTAGCCATTTTGAGGATCGTGCCTTGAGTTTGAACTTGAAATAGTCCTCGTTTGCCACAGCTGGATTGGGCTCCCCAGTGGCACACTGGATAAGCCCGATCCCACTCCTTTCCAGGAACGTCTTGCTCCTTCCAGAAGCCAGCCCCACCTGGCCTAGGCATGGCTGTAGCTTCCCGCAGCCAGCGTGGAATCGCGTGATCCTCTCCCGTCTGTGCTGTCATGGGGCTGTGCCCTTTGCCAGGGTTGTCATGGCTTCCCCAACGGCCTGGATCCTGGCTTCTTGGTGGGGGCACACTTTATGAAGGTGCTGGGGTTTTGTCCCTCTGGTGTAGGGGTCTGGTTGAGACGTAAGAGGGGCCGGCCTTCCCTGAATGTGAACTTCTGGGTCTTATCCTGGGGCATGTGGGTACAAAGTGTGTGTTCACTGGTCTGAGATGAACTAAATGTAAACTCATTCTGATGACTGGAAATGGCATCTTAGACTCTCAGCCGAGACCTGTTGCCCAAGCTCAACTGTGGCTGTGATGCCAGCAGCAGCTCTGCTCAAGACCCTGCCTCCTGTTTTTCTGGGTATGTGCTCAGAAGAGGGATCGCTGGGTCACGTGGCAATCCTATGTTTGGTTCCCTAGGAACCCCCCTCCGTTCCCACAGTGGCTGCACCATTTCACGTCCCCACTGGCTGTGTGCAAGGGCTCCAGCTTTCTCACATCCTCACCAACACTTGCTCTTTTCTGTTTTTTATTTTTTTTTTCCGTTTTGTCTTTTTTCGTGACCGGCAATGGGATCGCAACCCTTGGTGTTGCGCCCGCACCTCGCTCAGCCAGTGAGTGGCCGGTCTGTATGTGGGATCCGAACCCTCGGCGGGAGCGCCGCCGCACTCCCAAGCGGCGCACTGTAGCAGTGCGCCACCGGGCCGGCCTTGTTTTTGTTTTTTGATAGTAGCCACCCTAATGGGTGTGAGGCAGTGTCTCATTGAGGTTTTGATTTGCATTTTCCTAATAATCAGTGATGTTGAGCATCTTTTCATGTGCTTACTGGCCGTTTTCTCTGGAGAAGTGAATGTCTGAGTCTTTGCCCATTTTCCGATCAGGTTGTTTTTGTTGTTGAGTGTCTGAGTTCTTTATATATTTGGATATCAGTCCCTTGTCAGATGCATCATCTACAAACATGTCCTCCCACTGCACGGGCTGCCTTCTCATCCTGTTCAGAGTGTCTTTGGTGCATGAAAGTTTTCAATCTTGATGGTTACATTCTCTTACTTTTGTTTTGAATTGCTTTGTAAGCTAGTCCTTTTCTTTCAAAACAATTCCCGCTTGTCCTGACTTTACTTAAGACTGTCTGTTTCCTGAGACCCAGGCTTCAGACCTCAGGGGCTCGACCTGGGCCCTTCTTGCTGGTTCCCGCAGCAGGGCCGGGGCCCACGTGTGGGGCTGCCTCTTCTGCAGAGAGCGCTGGGAGTCATGAGGTGCTCAGTTGCATGGCCGCGTGCAGGGCTGAGGAAGGACGTGGCAAGGCTGTGACTCTCCGCCCCGTTTCTGGGGCACACAGTGGGCTTCTCTCCATAGGATGCGCACAGAGAAAAGCAACGCATCCGTGTGCAGAAGGTCATTCGGAGAACTGGTCGCTGGTGTGCACTGGCCAAAAGCTCACCCGTCCTCCCTGCCTCCCTCCCTCTTCAAGCCCCTGAGGGGTTTCTTTTCTTGGATAAGGGTCAAGTCATCACAATGATGAAGGTTCTTGAACCACTGAGTATCTGGAGCAGTTGACCCTGTTTCCCTGACTCCCTGCCTAGGAGCTAACAGGCAGGCACACTTTTCTCTAGTAGAGAGAGGTTGTGCGAGGTGGTGAGGAAGGGAGCCGGGCTCCTCAGCCAGCTTGCCACGTCCTGTGTGACCTCGAGCGAGTCAGTCGACCTCTCTGGGCCCTCATTTTCTCAGCAGTGGAAAGGGGGCCACAGTGCTGAACTCCACTTGGGGTTACTGTAAGGTCAAGGGGAGTCACGTGTGTCCATGCATGTGCGTGTGCATGCATGTCAGGACGTTGCCTCACACGTCATAAGTCGTACGTGTGCCTCAGCTGTTATTTTGAGAGCTGATGTGTGAGGGACCATGAGATCTTAATAGGTTTCAGAACAGGACATTCTGTCACTTCAGTATAACCGTGCGATGGCATCTTCTAAGTCAACCGCTGGGACAGGTTCTGAAGGGAAAGCGGGTGCTCAGGGTGACGGTGGCCCGGAGCAGTGAGGAAGCTCTTGGGGCAGCTCCAGACGTCGTGTGGTGGCTTTGAGACTTTGGGCACGTTCCTTAACCTCTCTGTGCCGAGATCCAGGCGCGGCGGATTCGGTCAGTGTGTGGCGAGGGCCTGCTTCCTGCTTCACAGAAGACACCTTCCTGCTGTGTCCTCTCGTGGCAGGGGGTGAGGGAGCTGCCTGGGCTCCTGTCATGAGAACAGTGATCCCGTTCATGAGGGCTCCAGCCTCTGGACCTCATGCCCTCCGGTGGCCCCACCTCCTAACACCATCACGTTGGGGGTAGGGTTTCAACATAGGAGTGTTGGGGGACACAAACGTTCCGTCCCCTGCACGCAGGAACAGTGTCCTGAGCTTGTGGTGGGGACTTAATGCGTTCCCCCAAGTGCGATGCGGAGAGACTGCCTGGCACGCCTGGGCAAGTGTGTCCGGATGGGCTTGTGCTCAGCAACGTCTCCATTGTTCTCCCGACGGAGCGTGTTCCTCACCTCCTGGGAGCAGCACCACCCGCACACGCTGCCCGCCGCCCGCTGCCCAGCCCGGCCACTGCCGTGTGCCTGGGCTTGTCAGCGCGCAGCTGAACCCTGGACGGCTCAGCGCTCCGTGGGCCCGACCCAGGCCCCGACCCGCGCCCGCTGTTAACACAGGAGCCTCCTGACCCGATCACTTCCTTCAGACAGAGCCTCCGCTGATTTTCAGATGCACACGCCGGACGCGCGACTCCTCCACGGTCACTCTGCTCCACCGCCTCTGTCGCCTGTCGACGTGCGGCCCCGAACCGTAATGAAACCCTTGGAAGTAAAGGGATTTCCAACTGAGCAGGGCCCTGGCTTATGTCCAGGTTCCGTAAGACTCTGGCTGCTCACACTGCCCGGCGGTCCTGCTGCAGACGACGCTGACACGTTGCACGGCTTCTTAAATCTGGCCTGGAGCGGGTTTTGAGACAAACGCCTATTTCTTTGGGCCTCAGAAGCCATTGCTTTCTCTGGAGAGTCATCTCTGGCCTGCTGGGATTGTTGCAGCAGGGGCTTGGGTGCCACGAGAGTGACACGCTTTTGAGCTTCACTGTGCAAATGTACAGGGAAGACACTCTACCAGCTCAAGGAAAGGGGTTTCCCTCTAGAAGATTCTTCTCCACAGGGCGGTGCTTCTGGGCCATCATTTTTGCTTCTCCAAAAACGTCTGGGGAGGATTATATCCCTGCTGTCACACCCTGGGGGCTCTGACGGAGCCCAGAGAGTAGGTGGGCAGGAGGCCCAATCTTCTGAGGGGCAGGGTGGTGTTTGCCCAGTGCCACCTCAGTGCCACCGTCATGCTGAGCTGTGAATTCATGTCTCTTCTCGGTCATTCGCACACCCTCAGGTGGCCGCTTCTGTGTCTTCCAGGAGCTCAGAGCAGCTCACCTGTCAAGGTCCTACAGCAAATGGGGAGGGTATGGCCCTCCCCCAGCGTCTGTGCTGCGTGTGCCCTGTGGGGACGAAGCCTGGGTCAGGGGTGTGAGGACACTGGATGTGGGGGACACTTGCACAGTGCGTGGGGCCGCACACGTGGGGGAAATCCGGGGGGCCTCGTGTTGCTTAGTGTGTGAGAGAGCGCGTGCATGTGTGAGCGTGTGTGTGTGCTTCTGCACGTGTGAATGTGTGTGAGTGTGTGTGCGCACCTGGCCCTGGGCCTCCGTGCTGGGTCCCTGTGGTGTCTGGAGCTCCTGCGAGAACTGCCTGTTGAAGAACCGGAGCTACAGGGGCGGCCACGAGGGGTCACTGTTGCTGCTGCGTCCTCGCAGGCCTGGGGTGATTGGCAGCCAGTCCAAGTGTGATGCAGAGAGGGAGTGAATGAAGGAGCAGGTTAAAATTGTGGCTTGGTGTGAGCGCGTCCTCGGAGGCCTCTGCCTTCCGTGGGCTGGCGGCGCAGGATGTGCCACACACAGGCACAGCTCGAGGGCCAGGGACAGCTTTTCCAGGAGAGTGCAGCTCTGAGCCCTGCAGCACTGCTGTTTCTCAGCACTGGGCTGGGTTCTCAGAACGTCCTGTCCCGGGAGGTCCTTCTGTCCCCCTGCACTTCCCCACCTGTTCAGGGAGCTGCTTTAAGACAGACCGCCTGGTTCCCTTTGTCTGAGCAGTGTCAGCTGGTGGCTTCACAAGTGAATGGATGCATTGGGGGTTTACTGTATACGGTGTTTTACAAACCTGAATGCGTGTCACTAGTGCTGTTCTGTGATTATAGAAAGAAACAGGCCAGGTCCCTGCCCAGCCAAGTGAATGTGCTTGTTCTGCTCTTGCCAGGAGTTCTGTCCGTCGGATGGTTTATGTGTGCCTCTCACCTGCCCCGTAATTATTTTAATGCAACCTCTGGCAGAACCCTCATTCACGAAGACTTTATCAAGAGCTTCGTTCTTACAGTTTCCAGGGAGCTGAGATAATACATTTTTACGTGCATGTTATTTACTTGAATAAACTATTTACACAAATGATTCAACAGATATGTACACTGCAATAATTTCTAACCAGTGCCCCAAGCTAATTACCCCATTTGAAATACTAAATTAAGTGATCATATTGTACTTATTAATTCCAAGACCTGTTATGTCTCCCTAGAGAGATAATGAAGAAATGTGAAAAAGGCATATAACAAATAAAAATAGATAACAATATTAGAAAAAGGAGAAAAGATGAAAATATCACGGGTACAAAAAATGTTTAGTTCACTGGCATCTGTGCCCTGAGCACCTGCACAGATCTCTGCAGGTCTCTGCGGAGGTGTCAGGTGGTACGATGAGTGACAACGTGCCATTAGCTTCCCTGGGCCGTTTTCTCAGGACGTCCTTCAGTGCAAGCCTGAGAGTTTCCCGGAGTGAAGCTTGGCAGGAGCACTTCCCCACGGGGAGACCAGAGCCGCCCTGTTCAGTCCACAGCTTCTGCTGGTCTGCTGGGGGATTCTGGGCTGTTCTCTGTGGGCGCAGCAGGTGGGCAGTCGCTTAGAGTGGAGGCCCAGTGTCTCTGAGCACCGGGAGGCCCTCTGGGAGTCCCTGCCCCACGTGTGAAGCACTGGGGACAGCCAGCTCCCGACCCCAAGCACAGACAGAAGGGAAGGGGAGG
>NW_007732743.1:115658-117216 GCF_000696425.1 Galeopterus variegatus
GTGTGAAGCACTGGGGACAGCCAGCTCCCGACCCCAAGCACAGACAGAAGGGAAGGGGAGGGGCCGGCCTGGTGACGCACTGGAGAGTGCGCCGCTTGTGAGTGCGGCGGCGCTCCCGCCGAGGGTTCGGATCCCATGGGAGGCCCTCTGGGAGTCCCTGCCCCACGTGTGAAGCACTGGGGACAGCCAGCGACAAAAAGGAAAAAAAAAAAGAAGGGAAGGGGAGGACGGAGGTGCAGAGCCACCCGAGAAACTCGAGGCTCACGCCTGCCCCTCATGGAGAGCCCCTGGCACCAGCCCCTTGGTTTGTTCTCCAGCGAGCACTTCAGCCAGCAGACCAGGCTTCTAGCGAGTGTGGTAGACATTTCCATGGGCATCTCATTTTCTTTTAGACAAATGGGAAAGCACCACTTAATCAGTCACAGCATCTCCTTAATCTGCTCCGGGTGCAGGGCGTGGTGTAATGCTGGAGCTGCGGAGCTGTGTGAGTGAGTGTCAAAGTGTGTGCGTGTGTACACATGTGTGTTGTGGATTGTGCACGTGTGTGCATTTGTGTGCAGGCGAGAGTGCAAACATGCATGTCATTTGTGTGTGTATGTATGAGTGTGCCCATGTGAGTGTGTACACATGTACATGCATGTTTGTGTATGTGACTGAAAGTGCATTTGACTGTGCACACATGCATGTGTCAGCATGTGCACAAGCACACATGCATG
This sequence comes from Galeopterus variegatus, assembly GCF_000696425.1. NCBI lineage: Eukaryota > Metazoa > Chordata > Mammalia > Dermoptera > Cynocephalidae > Galeopterus > Galeopterus variegatus. The sequence goes on from NW_007732743.1 coordinate 116,375, forward strand.
TGCGAGTGTGAATATATGTGCACATGCGTGAGAGTGCTGTGCATGGGAGGAGTGTCTGAAAGTGTGTGCATGTTTGTGCACGCTTGTATGAGTTGCATGTGTGCACCTGTGTGCACGCACGTGTGTGGTAGAGGGCCCCGCAGGCTAAAGGAGACCTAAAATGGGTGGGGGCTGGTCCTGGAGGAAGGACAGCCTGTCAGGTCCTGAGACGTGTTGTGTTGGTGTCTACAGGACAGTGACGTTTATTAGTGAAAACGGCCTGGGCTGGGAACAGCACTCCAAAGAGCTGTGGTTAGAACAAACAAACAAGATAAACAAGCTCTTTTTTCATATTCTCCTAAATATCTAGCTAAAAGGTCAGTATTTTCCTTTACAAACGGAGGAAACTGACCACCCATTTCTAGATTATCATTCGTGAAAATGTCTCTAAACAAAGCTTTTGCTTCTCAAAACTTGTGTGTCATTTACAGCAAACTCAGTTAACTGGGAGATGGCCCTCTTCTCCTCAGGACCTTGAATGTCCCTTTCCTCCTTCTCCAGTGCTGTCCACTCTGGTCCCCAGAGGTAGTGGGGAGCCCATCTTCTACTCTCCATGGGGGGGTGTGCCATCCTAGAACCCGGGGGGCCTGGGGACTCCCCAGTTCAACTAGCTCACCGAGTTTTAGACGAAGTCCACCTGTCGATGGTGGAGGCCTGTGGTTGCTGCCGTCAGCATTCACAGAGGTCTGCCGGTGGCCTCCCTGGGGCCCCACGGCTGTCAGAGGGACAGTTGCACCTCCCCCCTCCCAGCCGGGCATCAAGAAGCCTTCACGACCTCTCCAGCCCACCCTCCCCCTCCAACC
>NW_007732743.1:118367-125824 GCF_000696425.1 Galeopterus variegatus
CCAATCCACCATCCAACTGCACCCTCTAATCCACCTGCACCCTCCACTCCACCACCCCCCCAACCACCCCCTCCATTCTGCCACCCTCTCCAATCCACCCTCTCTGGGGCTGCCACCCTCTTGCCTGGGCTGCTGCCTCCACCCCTGTGGGCTCCTGGTAGTCTCCACCTCTGGCCAGGGAGGCCTGTTTTGAAAGTGAACTCAGAGAAGACCCCGCCCTGACTGGAGCCCTTGGTGGCCCCTCCAGCTCCTGGCATGAAGATGAACGCTCCTCACGTCCAGCGTCTGTGGGCCTGCCCAGGTTGCCTGACTGGCCTGGCACTCCTTCCCACTTGGTCCTGGAACCTCAGGGTGGTGGCATCCAGCATGGTGGCCCTCCTGTCCTTCAGGGCACAGAGCTGTTCCCTGTGCCTGGAATGTTCTTCTGCCCTTGTGTAGGTCACTCTTCATTCTCTAGAGGCAGAAGCTCAACCCAAATGCCACTTCCTGGGGAGCCTCTGACCACCTGGCAAGGTCGTGCCCCTCTCCCATGCTCTCTTCGTGGCCTGCCCCTTCCTGTAGCCCGTACACAGTTATAACCGAACGGCCCGTGGCAGAGCATTCATGGCACCAGGAGCCTGGAAGCTCCTGAGAGCAGAGCCCCTGGGGTCTGTTCTTGCCAGAGCGCTGTCCCCTGGCTGTTCCATCCGTCCATCTGTGTGACACTTGCAGTTGTGTGCTTGCACGATTCCTGGGTGAGGGTGTGAGGCAGAGGCCTGCAGAGTGATGTGCGCGGCCCCAGGACCAGCTGTCAGCATGGGGAGGGGCTTCCCAGTGCACAGGAGGTGTCGTGGTCAGAAACGCCGAGTTATCCTGCAGAGAAAAGAGAGAAGAGGCGGCAAGGCTGTGTACTAGGAAGGAGTGAGGGAATTAGGCCTCTGAACGGAGCTATTAGCATTATCTGTTTACCAGATGAATTTATGACACTGGAATAGCAGCATCCTTGGGCTCGCCTCGTAAGTTTGGCAGCTAACAGATGCTAGAGCTGTGCGTGCATGCATAGGTGTATTTGTACATGTGCACACATATACACGTATGTGCACACACGGGTGTTTTGATGGTGATAATGCCTGATGATTGAGGAACTGGAGAACCCACAGTTTTCATAGGCAAACCCATCCTTATCTCCCATGAACTTCAGATGCCATGAATTTTGGGGATGCTCCTCCTGTGCTGAAACTCAGAATCAAGGACATTCGTGCAATGCTGATTCTTGCAAAAGAGGAGAGGTTCTAAGGGTCTCGCAGAAAGGCTTGCAGAATCCACGGCACCCAGCCTCGATGCTGCTGTGACATGAGCTTCAAATTCTGTGTCCAGTGCAGACATGTGGGACTGCTGGGCTGGACCGAGGGGCCCAGCCAGATGAAGAGATTCTGTTGATGGGGTGCAGGCACAGATATAAAAACATAGAAAGAAGTCAAAAACAGATGAATGTTTATAAGAGGCACTGAGATAGGAAAAATCCCAGATGAGGTCTTGCAGCGAGTGTCCTGGGATGCTGAGGTGGGAGTTGTAGAAGGGCTCCATTCAGGAGATGGATCCTGAAGTGTTGAGTGCCAGGTAGTTTTCAGGGCAATCATACAGTTGCTTTGCCAGGTGATTCAGGTTGTGTCACTCCTGGGATGACTTTAGAGACTAGACTGATGTAAACAACAGTGCTCCCAGCCTGGACTGTGAGAACAGTGATTCTCCCGCTGCCTGTGCCCCTGACTCCACAGCTCGGGAGGCTCAGAGATACCTAATGCTTTCCTGACCTCAGTTCCCTTATACAGTCTNACAGCTCGGGAGGCTCAGAGATACCTAATGCTTTCCTGACCTCAGTTCCCTTATACAGTCTTTTTCCTAGTCTTTGTCATTTTCTTAGGAACGTTTTGGGGTCCAGTCTATTGGCAAAGTGACCCAGAAGAAGAAAGCACTGGTTTCAAAATTCTGGCCACTAAAAAATCAATTCTATCAAATATATTTAGGGATTTCTTTAATTTTCTATTTTGCTACTAGCCATATATCCATATTTAGGGAAAGCTAGCAACTTTGGCTTCTGAAAATCAAGGAGGGTGGTGGTGAGCATGTGTGGGGTCTTCCAGGCTCTCTGTTTCTGGTCATGATCACCTTCAGCAGAGCTATTGCTTATTATTAATTAGAACAAAGGATACCCATGTTGTGTATCCTTTAAATACGCTGATCAAGATGAATTTCACTGTTGAAACATGCGTTGGGTCAAACAACGAGATACCACCACGCACCTAATAGAATGTCCAAAATCCACCACGCCGACAACAGCACATGCTGGCGAGGACGTGCAGCGGCAGGAGCTCCCGTTCACTGCAGGTGGGCACGCAGGACGTGCAGCCGCTTTGGAAGAGGGTTGGGCGGCTTCTTACACAACTAAAAATACTCTTACCAAGTGACCCAGCAGTCATGCTCCTTGGTCTTTACCCAGAGGAGCTGAAAACTTGTGCTCCCACAAAAACCTGCACACGAATGTTTACAGGACCTTTGTTTATAATTCCCAAAACTTGGAAGCAACCCAGATGTCCTTCACTAGGCAAATGGATAAATGGCCTGTGTTATATCCAGCCAGAGGAATATTATTCAGCACTGAAAAGACGTGAGCTGTCAAGCCTTGAGAAGACGTGGAGGAACCTCAAACGCATGTTACTAACTGAAAGAAGCCAGTCCGAAAAGGCTGCAAACTGTGTGATTCCAACTCTGTGACATTCTGCAAAAGGCAGAACTGTGGAGACAGTGAACAGATCAGTTGTCGCCAGGGGCTGTGGGGCGGAGGGATGAACAGTGCACCGTCGTGTAAACCGTGGACTCAGGGTGATGACGATGTGTCAGTGTAGCTTCATCAGTTATGACAAATGCACCCTCCTTGTGTGTGTGTGTGGGGGGTGTTGACAGTGTTGGACGCTGCGCCTGTGTGGGGGCAGGAGGTATGTGGGAAATCTCCCTACTTTTCTCTTCCTTTTTTTGAAAAGCTAAAAAACAAGTCTACTAAAAAATGCGTTGGGGACAGTGTCTGTCCCTACTCCATCGTGGGTCCAGTCTAGGGGCAAAGGGAATCAATGCTTAGTTTAACCTCAGCTTTCACACTGTTAAGACAACGTGATTAGCTGAGACTTATTTTAAGGCACAAACAATATTATATGTTACACATATTCTAAATGCATGTTTAAAAGAAAGATTTCAGGAAAATCTAATAACTATTATTCTGAGAATATATTTACTACATTGTATGCAACAAATAAAATTTAAGGACGTCACTATACTTCAGAAGAAGAGTTTACATGGAAAGTTCCAGAACAGATGGGGATCGTCTTTGGCCATTTTTCTTTATGAAAACCTGAGTGATTTCATGGGTTTCCTTAGGAAGGTAATTCTCTGCCTATCTTTGGGGTGTTTTGTTAACCACAGATGTGTTTCTCTTATTTTTACTACCAAGCTCACCCGTGGCCTCTGGCTCCGGGGAGAGGTCTCATGAGGCTGAGACCATGACCCACCCCGAATCCAGCCCAGGGTGCATGTGTCCAGTGCGCGCCGGCGCCAGGCCAGCCGCTGTGAACCAGGCACGGTTCTTGGTCGGGGGCTACAGCGAGCAGCACGTTCACCAATTAATTGGGCAGAACATTGATACCACGCAGTGGGGACAAGTGTGGTCCTATCTGAGCCACATGTCCTGCTGTAAGACAGGAAGCTCTGCTGGCCCTGGCCAGGATTTGGGGTCAATGACAGGGCTCCAGCCTGGAATCAAGGAACATGCTTTCTGTTCTTCTCGGGCTCGGCTTCTTACTTCCTCCTTCGTGGCCTCGTGGGCTTAGTCATGACACTCCGGCCCCAGAGTATCATTTGTAAAGTACGGGGTTGGACCATTTTAATGCTGCATCCAGTTTCTACATATGATGATTCTACTTTTAAGATATTTTCATTTGAAAAGTAGAATAAAGTCTTGGGTATGTTTTCAGTAGTTCCTTATGTTTTCTCCCTTCTGCCGTTTCTCTCTCCCACCCAAATGCGCATGCTTGGAGTTATTTGTATTTGATACACGCAGAACAACAGGGGTGCGTGTTCTGTCCACGTTCCTGCCCAGTGGCCTGTCCATCAGTCTGGGTGGGGGCTGTGGGGAGACGCCCTGTCCTCTGCGGGGTTGTTCCTGGTGCCATCCTGACTTTTCATGGCCACTCTGTGAGCTTCAGGGAGGCTGAGGGGCAATGTGCTGGGGCCCAGCACAGGGGGAAGCACCACGGCAGGTTTGGCTTCCCCTGTGTGGCCATCATCCACCTGCACTGAGTAGCTGGGACAGTTGTCCTCCTGTATTCTTTGGGCTCTGCAAAGTCCCATAGAAATCCCTGAGATGCTCGCAGTACTTAAGATTCTTTTCTGCTAATCACGTGGTCCCGGCCGTCGTAGGCATGTATGTAACATCAGACCCATGGTTGCTGAGTCGGCCTGGCACTGGGCAGATGTGGTTCTGCTAATTAAACTTGTTGTGTTTGAATGGCGTTCTTCAGCCACCCTGCGACAAGACTGTTGTGAACAGTGAAAGAACCCATTCCATCCACCCGGCCGAGACTGCAGGTGGCCGCCCTGCCCGAGAAGCACAGTCCCTGAATCGGGCCTTTGTGTGCACAGGGAAGGTGGCTTAAGTGCTTGAAACCCCCACAGGAAGCTTGTCTCAAAGTCAACAATTCGCCGAATACAGACTAATTAGGGCCCAAATCAATTAGAAGGTGTGGTTTGAAAGGATGTGGATGAGCAGAGTCTGACATTTCAGACAAATGGAATGGAACTAAATAAATTAGGCCCCATTAATAGCACATTGTTCGGCGAGCACGTCCCGTCCCGCATCACCAGAAGCTTGCAGGACGCTGCTGGTGCCGAGTCCACCTCGTTTCCAGCGTCTGCCCCGGCCCGTGTGCCAGACATTTCACCAAATCCTCACGGCTTCTGCAAATTGATATTTATGTTTCCTGGGAGTTCTAATTTTCATCTGGAAAACTGGCCCTGGATATTATTGACTTTTCTTTGGTCATTGAGTTTTCAGAAGCAAGTTTCACATCAAAAATGTGAAATTGCAAAAAGGAGTGCTTGGGGAGGGCCTGGGAGAGGCAGGGAAAGTAGAATAAAACGGTTCAAACCATGCTGGATTTGTCAGTCCATTCCTCTCCAGCTTCCCATTCGTGTTTTCCATGATGCTGTGTGTTTTATTTAACAAACCATCACTTTCCAAGTGCTTCTGAATTCTAATAGCTCTTTGATGACTTTCTACAGCCGCGTTCCAGGCCTCGCCATGGTGCACAGTGAGAATATATTGCAAGGATGTGTGATATCTTTCTGCCCTAAAACGATATGTCATGTTCTTTCTCTTCTCTGCCTTCCCTTTCTCACAGATGGAGTGTTTGGAAGGTGCCAGAAGGTTCCAGCGACAGACACATACCGCTATGAAGTGTCACCGGTGGTTGTGCAGCACCTGCAGGGCACCTTGCAGAAGCTCTCCCGCACAGGTAGGGCGGGCGGGTCTCCCAACACGGTGCGTGGCGGAGGCCCTGCTGCTCCTCAGACATCGTGGCCTCATGGGGAGCAGGGGTCAGAAGTGGACTGAATGAGCTCGTGTCGTGTCATGGGGTGGGCAGCCAGAAGTGCGGTGCCCAGAAGGTTCCCACCACGGTGTTTGGTCTTGGGTTGGGCCCTGGCCTGCTGCTGATGGTACAGGGGCTGTAAGGGCTCTTCGTGTCTGGATCATGACAGATGCCAGAGGCTGCTGTGGCTGAGGGCCAGGGCTGGCATGGTGTGGCCGAGTGGCTGCCCACCTGAGCCTGGCCAGACCCACCTTGGCCTTGGGTACGCCTTGAGAGGGTCTGTTGGCCTCTGTGTGTTGTGCAATTTTTTGTTATATGATTTTGTTGCAGGAGATTCCTGTTACCTGTTTACTTCACAGGGGTGCCAAGAAGATAATTTTAAAAATTACAATAATTTAAAAACTGTATATGATTTTATTATATACATAGTTTATACTGCATGTCCTTTTATCACATGTGTATAATTTTAAAATTGAGGGAGAAGCTGTGTCATCAGGCCCAGCCTTACAATGACCTGTTGCTCTTACGAAGTCGTGTCTCCTCCCACCTGGACAAGAGCCGACTGGTGGCCACAGGCAGTGGTCCTGACACCACTTGAAGAGCAGCTCTCGCAGGGTCAGATCCGCACGTCTCCTGCCCAGGGGAGCAGGGCTGGGGGTGGGACCAGGCAACCCACGTGACCTTGGACTTGAGCTTCTGTGTTTGTTCTGGGGTCATGGCACTCCCCAGGGTCTTATGCATGTCACCCCATAAAGAAAACAAGTGTGTGCTCAGACAACCTGTGTTCCTACCCATGGACGTTCTCGGTGTACGATGGCCTGCAGGTGCTGGGAAGTTCTGCACAATCAGTTATGTTGATTCGGTCACTCCCAGTCAGTTGACCACACACCCCTCTCCCCGCGGCACCGACTGTAGAGTTTAACCTGAGAGGCAGAACCGCTGGGAGACCCTGAACGTGGTGTTGGAGGGGCTGACCCTGCGCGGTCACAGGAACTGGCCGGGCATGCGTCAGGGTTGTCTTGTGCCTGGCGCCGGAACCCACAGGGCAGGCAGCGGGAAGAGGCTGTGGATGCGAAGTGGGGGCCGAGGGCCAGCTGGAGCCACAGGAGTGGATGGGAACCCGTTGCTGTGGTCATGGCCTTGGTGGGGAGGGTCCCGTGGTGCTTTCCCCAGAGGAGGAGACAGGGTGTCTTTAGGGTCTGGGGGTGGTGACTGTCCTCCCTGCCATCTGCTCTCCCCACTTGATATCCTGTGACTTAAATCATGAGATTCAAAGTTCACTACCTAGATAGTACGAAGATATTTCACACCATATCTCAGATAGTAAGAGATGAGAGAAGGGAATGAAACAAGCTATTTTGTCCCACACATGTGAACACATTTAAATCAAAATAAGGGAGAAATGTAGTCCTGCATCTCTTAACAATGGGGACACGTTCTGAGAATACGTTGTTAGGTGATTTTGTCATCGTGCGAACATCACAGAGTGCATTCGCATACACCTGGAAGGTACAGCCTGCGCCCAGCTGGCCTACGTGGTGCAGCCACAGTAATATTATGGGATCACCGCTGAATGTGCATTTTGTCATTGATAATCGTGTGACGTGCGCTGTCCTCGTAGCTGTTATGGCCCTGGTTTCTGCGTGTGGCCGTGGCTGTCCTCGTAGCTGTTATGGCCCTGGTTTCCGCGTGTGGCCGTGGGCTGTCCTCGTAGCTGTTATGGCCCTGGTTTCTACATGTGGCCGTGGCTGTCCTCGTAGCTGTTATGGCCCTGGTTTCCGTGTGTGGCCGTGGGCTGTCCTCGTAGCTGTTATGGCCCTGGTTTCTGCGTGTGGCCAT
>NW_007732744.1:0-22453 GCF_000696425.1 Galeopterus variegatus
TCTAGAGTTTGAGATTTATTGACTTTTGGTAGTGTATTTTCTTGGTTTTTTGTATTTCGGGCATCTCTTTTTGGGTGTTTGTTCATTTTGGCAGGGATTTTCTCTCAATTCTTGGATCTCCGATTCAATTCTCGTAAGAAGTGTTTTCTGCCCTTTGCTATCAGGGCGTTTTCACACTCTGTGAACACCTGATGGGGCTATTGAGCCTTTCAAAGTGTTTCTGCAGGATGTGTAATTGTTCTTTCTTTCTTTCTTTATTTCTGAGATTCTGCCTCATTTTACCGGGCCCCTCCCCACTCTGAGTGCTCAGGACAGGGCTGAGGCGTGTCTTCTACAAACCTTGACTTTCAGTTGAGTCATCAAAGTTGTGCCCTGCCCCGCCCTGCCCAGCAGGTCTCCTAACTCTCCGACTGCCGGGAGTGAACTCCTCGGGGGAGGGTCCCTCAGCACACAATTCCTCTTTGACTCCCCCCGCACGGGTCGGCCCTTCTGTAGGGTTCACTAGCACCTTCAATGTAGCTTGAGGGGTCTCCGGGCTCCCCTCTCCCCACCAGAAATCAGTTAGGGGCTCTTCCAAACTGAGGTCCCCAGCAATGGAATCTGCCTCCCGGGAAGAGGGAGTTTATCTGGGGCTGATGCCCAGATTGTGGCAGAGAGACGATCTGGGTGGGCTCCTCTTCCCTGCCCCCCTGACGCTGGCCGGGGGCTCCCCACGCTACCAGCCCCATCTGAGATCTGCGGGGAGAGTGGGGTTGTAGGCCAGTCCACAGGCCCCGGGGTGCCCTGCGTCGAGGTAAGCAAAGGGCACGTCTCAGTGCGGAGTCGAGCCAACCGGAATGGCTGGCCTGCCCTCACTAAGCTGGCCTTCTCTGCCCCCACCTGAGAAAATGGAGGCAGCTCTGCTGTGGGTGCCTAGCCTGGTGTGGTAGGCGGGAGCCAGGCGGGCGGGAAGCAGTCGTGCTTCGCCCCGCAAGTGGGGCTGGGCTGGGGGTGACTCACAGAGCTCGCAGCGTTGGGCCGGTCCGGCGCGCCTCACTCCGTTTCTGCGCCGGTTCCGCTGGCTTTCCTGGCCTTTGTTGACTGGGCCGCTCGCCCGTTCCTGCAGCCGGGCTTGGGTGCTCTCAGGAGTCCTCCTCTGTGTCGGCCCCAAAACCATGAACCTGCTGCCACTTGTTTGTCGATGCAGGATCGTTGTTGAAAGAATTATTCGCCTTTTGTTGCTCTTGGAAATGCAATTAGTACTCTGGTATCACAGCGCACAGCTCTCAGGATCGCGCTGTCTCCTGGCACGGCCGCTCCAGACCCGTTGCCATCTTGGACCCACCCAAGCACTGATGGTTTGATCCAAGTTTCATCTCCTGGAGTTATCAATTTTTCTCTATTTAATCTCATGAGATTACAGCTCAACTTTTGCAGCTGTATGTGAGGTTTGGCATGCAAAACTTAAAGAGTCAACAAATGGAAGCCACCTGGCAAAGAGTATGGAGAATGATTAAGAGATTGGTTTACTGCAATGGCTGTCAAAGCTAAATATAAAGTACTATTCCTAAATTGATAGAGACTAGAAGCAGTAAATAAGGCAGGGCATGATAAAATGTATAAAAATCAAGGAATTTAAAGATTTATGTAGCACTGAGGAAGGGTGTAAAGCAAAAATAGTAGGTTGTAACTAAGAAAGTACTGAATTTGGGTAGAAAATTCCAGGAACCATGGAGAAATGTTTTTGAGTTGAAGATTTGCAAGAGTCTAAATACATGAACAGACAGAACAAAGAACAACAACAAAAACTGGATTATTACTTATTTCTTCCTATGTCTACTTAGAAGATAGTGATATTTTAAAGTATTGGGTGGGATAGTTGAGGATCCCTAGTTATTTTATTACTAGCTTGGGGGGATGTGATGTCACATCTAGTGCATTAACAGATCTCACTAATTGGCGCTCCCCAAACTCATTTCATTTATGGACTACCCTCCAAACTTCTAAATCAGTCTGCTTCTGTTATAGTAGGAGAAAATCTTTTAAACTTTTGCTTGAGAAATTCTCAATAATTATGTTAAGATTATTAAATGATTTTATTGATTAATTTGTAGATGTAGATAGTTACCCTAAAAATTCACACTTATTATAACTATCATTGCAACTAACTCATAAAACATCTCTAATTTAGTAATTGTGCTTTGATGATTGCTTCTCTCACTGCTAGGCTTTGGTTTCATCTCTCCCATATTCATATACTCATATTTGTTAGAGATAATAGAAACAAAGTGAAAGGACCATAGAAATCATCTTGTTAAATCTTATTTTCTAATTTAACAAATTAAAAAATATGAAAGCAGAGGTCCATTTGTGAATTACATAACTAGTATGTGGCAGGACCAGGCCTAGCCCCAAGTCAACTGATTTCCAGTTATTCCCAATATCCCCTGCTGCTTAATAACCTAAAAAATCTAGGATTCTGATTGCACATAGTGTTGATTTTATTATTCGGTTGCAAAGATATGGCTAACTTTCCTGATGCATGATAGTCAGATTTGTTTATACTGCAACTTAGAGAGACATCTGACAGTTGTCTTCTGACAAATACTAATTTGTGTTTGTAGCTATAGATGTTGTTTGCCTGGCTCCTGAGAGCACTATTCATTGTCTTATAGGCTGCTGAATCATGTCTTCAAATGGGAAAATCCTCTTTTTTGGTATCTACACAGTGAGTTAACTGCAAATGTGGCATCAGAGTGTCAGTCCTTCTTGTGCTACAGCCCCCATGTCAGCCTTTTTTGGAATAGACATTAACAAGTATAAAGCTTTTATATATTCCTTTCTCTTGTCCAGGTATTACTTTGGATATGTAGAATGATTGGTTTTCATGATTACATTTTTCGTAGTACTGTCTCATCATTTATGCTATACAGTTTGAAATTATGCTGATGAAATTCCTAAAAAAATTGGATGTGAAATGTTGAGGTAGAGCCAACACAAATGCAGTGTTTGATCCCAGACATTTAGCAAAATATCTTTGATGTGAGGGACGATTTTGAAAGTCAGCAAGGTTATCTAAGCTTCTATATTTCACAGTGAAGTTTGTAAAATATTCTTCTGTCACCCTGGTGTTTGTTTTTGCCCATTTTCTTCAAACTGGAGCCAGATTTCACAAAATACAATATGGAAAATCAAATCTAACTACGAAACACATGAATTAAAGAGTAATATTTTCATGACAAACTCATTTTTAGTGTTTCAGTGTGAAATCTATCTGTGACAGAGGGGTTCTTTTAAGTAAATATTCACACTTATAAACTTATTTACAGATTACACATTATTTGACAGGATGATTAGGAGATGACAGCAAACTTGGGAAAAACTTAAAGTAAAACTTTAATACTAAACCAATGAAAGAATAATTAGAAAAGAAGAGAGATTCTCTGAAATTCTAATGTAAATAGGTAAATAATGTAGTCATTGGAAATTATGTAATAGATCAAGAGATTCTCTGAAATTCTAATGTAAATAGGTAAATAATGTAGTCATTGGAAATTATGTAATAGATCATGATGTGTTCAGTGAATAAGATTAAAACAGCATCCCTAAAAATCTATCTTTAAGATTTGAAAGTTAATGGAGAATGAGATTTAAGGCAAAAAAGACACATACACAAATACCCCAGAAAGCCGGAGAAGTATAGTTTAAAAACAGTGTAGATTTAGAAACAATGTCCTTTGGTGAGTGCTGTACTAACAGGCAAATGCATAAAGATTGGGGTGGTGGATCATACACCCCCATTGTTTGGGAAGTGTTTAAAAACAGTGTAGATTTAGAAACAATGTCCTTTGGTGAGTGCTGCACTAACAGGCAAATGCATAAAGATTGGGGTGGTGGATCATACACCCCCATTGTTTGGGAAGTACAAGATTCTGCTGATCTTTTAATGATGGTCGCCTTATAGCGATCTTCCCTAGTCTCAGATACCTTCCTAAATCATTTGTGCTGTAGCTACATGTCCATGTTGCTACTCAGGAAGAAGTGTTCTCTTCATATGCCTTCAGTACGATAAAGAATGGAGAAACTGGCTCTAGAGATGGACAGAAAATACTGATCTGCTTACACTGAGTGTGTTTCATGTTTATACAGCACAGAGTGGCAAATATTAATTGCATGGTTTACTTTATCATATCCTTAGAAAATCTAGTATTTAAATTAATTAGGTAAATTCTATTTTTTTTTTTTTTTGACCGGTAAGGGGATTGCGACCCTCGGCATGGTGCAGTCTGTACCACGCTCAGCCAGTGAGCGCACCGGCCATCCCTATATAGGATCCGAACCCGCGGTCTCGGCCGCTACCAGCACCGCACTCTCCCAAGTGAGCCATGGGGCCGGCCCAGTAAATTCTGAAAGTAGGTAATTTATTAAAATGAATTTATTCAGTTTGACTGTCTACACTTAAATAAATAATTGCTTCTCTTTAGAGTGGAGGTCTCTGTAAGACAGCATGAAGGACAAGGATTTACTAGTGTTGAAGTTGTGGATAAGTTAATATATATGTATTTTTAAACTTATTTTACCTGCCTGTAAAAAAAAGGCACTGCTATCTATTTTGCACATGTTCCAATCCTTTTAAATGTAGTACATAAGACCCTTACCACGTTGCATGATTTATAGTAGGAACTCAATGGTAGCAGACTACATTATTATAATATGCTGATACAGTAATATTAGTTATTATTACTATTAAAATAATGATTCTCATCCTAGTCAATGCTGAGGAGCCATTAAATTATTTTTTCCTTTTGAATTCTAAGATTTAGGATTTTGTTAATTTAAACTACTTTTATGGAGTAATAATTGATTGCTTTTTTATATTTAAAAGTGAATGCTATTCACAATTGTTAACCAGAGATTCCCATAAGCATTAATTAACCAGGTTATCAGAGTGGATTAACGGAATCTTAATACAATCAAAGAAACTTAATGCTGTATTAAGCCTCTGTTGCTTCATCATTGCTAGAAATACTATTTTCCCTAAGCCTTTTGAATCTTGCAAAAAAGCCCCCAAAACCTTTTGGTATTCTAAGGAATCTCTAGTGGCCCAGAAGTCCCATACTAAGAACTAGTAAATAAAGTGAAATGCCTTTGGGGTTCTGTAAGAATTTCTGAGAGTACATAATAGTTCAGGAAACTCATCAGTATGTATTAAAACTACACAGGGAAAACTGTCAGGCTTCTAGAAGCCAATAACATATCAAAGAGAAAAACTATCTGCTGCTAGGGTACAGGCTGACATGAATAAATATCAGACTGTGGAAAATATGGCCAGACCTAACAGTAAGAAGGGAGCTGAGCATACACAATGCATGACTAATTACAGGAGCCAATTGGTGCCCCTCCTGATAGCCAAGATGGCAGGTCCCAGGACAGTGGCATATGTGATAAATCTGACTTCTTCAGAGAGCATAAAATGCCTGCTCTCATGCTTAGACTAAAAAGAATAATTCTTTAAGCATCATTTACATTCGAGAGAAAACCTCAAGGATCTCTCAAAGGTTTTCCAAAGAATGGCATGAAGCAGTAGACATTGTTGTGTGATACTAGAATCAGAGAAAAGAAGAAAAAAATGCCCCTCGTGAGCTTGGAGTAAATTCATTTTAGTTTAAATCTTTCATCGAACAATGATTTAGTCTACCTGTACCTGGGCAAATTGCCCTCTCTGAGTCTTAATTTTCTCAATATAAACTTAGTATTATAATACAGAGAGAGTATTAAGTGATATAACACAGACAAGGTGACTAGTACAAACTGGAGGCTCAATACTTGATAATGAAGATGCCAAAAATCATTTGCTCATAAACAAGCTGGCAGATTATAATCAATCTCTTTTGTCATACTTTGGAACAAACATGAAATACTTGATTTTTAAGATTTAGTTCACTTTAGTACCATATTGCATATATTTTGTACTGCAGAAAAATGTGAAAGATGTTATCTCTATGTGGGTGATTTATTTTATCAATCTGAGAGATAGATGCTCTATTTCCAGCATAAAGAGATACAAAAATTTAGGTGACTAAGATAAGGAAAATGTGCAGTTTCAAATTCTGATCCCAGCAATATATTATCAATACATGACTTCATTATTTTTTATCATGCAGTTTTCAGAGTTTCATATGATCATAAACATCTTTTAGGCATTGGAATTTATCTTGTATTTAATATTATCTTCACTTTTATTCCTTTTCATTAGTGCAAATAATTAGGAACTTACTGTATAACACTTAAAAATGAAAGCTCAATATTTTACACATTATTAAAAATACTTGTGAAACAGCAACAATGCAACCTTTCATGTGATAGCTGGTATAAATTGCAAGTTATAGCAACCTATCAGAAAAACCCTGCAGCAATACATTATTAACAAATGGAATAAAAAGAACTTTAGTGTAATATAAATAGCTCTGGTGTTTTTGTAAAAGATGGTTATTTTCTTCAAGAAAAGAAAAATCAAAGTTGGCATTGGTAAACATGAGCTACTTAAGGCACACAATAAAAAAATGAAGAGAGTATTTGTGCTTCTCTGTACTACAAAGACTGCAGGTTTCCAATCTGTATGAACAAAGAATATGAGAGATTATGGTATATTTGGAGAAAAATGTGTTAAACTCTGTGGATCTAAAAGATTGTCTTTAGGGATACGCCGCATAAAAGCTCAGACGATTGCATGTTTTTGAGAAGATAGGCCGTAAAGAGAAGTATCTTATAGGTTTTCCCATAAGAATTCTAAAAGATTTATAGCTTAAGAAAATTTAAAGAGGAGAAAGGAAAAGAAGAAATATTAACTATTGAATAGGTACATCATTTGATATTTATAGGAAAGCAAGAGCAAAAATAAAAATGAATGAAAATTAGAATAGTATAAAGGTAAAGATAAAGAATGTATATGTCATTTTCCAAATTATAATATATAAAGCATTTCCCCTTATCTTCAAGAATAAATGTTATTTTCACCAATACACTGAAGGGAAAATATGTTGTGAAGAAAATGTGCTTTTGGTTAAATAACCTCCTAGCAGACAAAAAAAAAAGAGGCAGGAAAAAGTCTTGCTCAGACATCTAAAACAAGCAAAACATAGAAAATATACCAAGTATAATTTAAAAAAAATTACAGAAGCTAAATAGCATACCCAGGCAACACGTCTTTATAATTGTTTGACCACCACCAGTAAGTACGTACAATTATACAATGATAGTCACACTTTGTTTGAAAACAGAACAAAACAAAACAGAGCCAAACAGTTGGGAACAAAAGGTGAAAAAGTACTTACTTAATATGGCTATGGCATGATTAACCCCAAGCTACTTTTGTGTCACTATTTACTCAATAGAAATGAGTGGTTTCTGTGTAAACAGAATTTTTCCAATTCATTTTTTCTCAATTAGAAAATAAGGAAAATGCCTCTCAGTTTAACTTAAAAATTGGTGGTAATTAACCTGAAACAATTTGATTAATCGTATGTATCAACAATGAGAAGGTAAGTGTAACATAAAGGATAATTTTAGCGTAAGTGTTCTTGATAGAATTGGATAAGTGCTCTCAATATTTAATGGGCTGCCTTTGAATTTAAGCAGGTTTCCCCATAGTTTAGGACTAAGATAAAGTGGTCGTTATGAGGAAGCCAATATTAACACAACACAGTGATGGACTTTCTACACTCAACATTGCCAAGTAATGGAAGAGAAAATCTCCTAATATCAGTAGTATTTTCCCTGAAGCTGGATTACTGTCTGTTAGGGAGATTTCTCATTGAATTCCTTCACTAAGAAGAAATTAAGTTGATTGATTTACAAACTTCCTTTCAATAATAACAGCTGAGACTTCTTGAGGACCATGTTCTAGATACTCTAAGTATATCAATCTCATCTAATCAAAAATCTCTTGAATTTGGTAATACGATTACCTACATTTTAGAATTGCTTAATGCTAGGCAATTTCTTACCATTATATAATGACACTGCTTTGTGTCACAGCCCTGTTAGGAGGAAGAGTTGAGAATCCAATCCATGTGTTGACTTGGGGCACCTAACCGCTGGGCCGTGTAATCCTACCTCAAATCTAAGATCCTCTGATTCTATTATAACTAGTAGCAGTGCATCTATTTGGGGAGACATGCTGTAGTTAAGATTTTTGGACTTGTCAAAAGTAGTTGAAACTTAAAATCAGTTTTTGAATGTTCGTAGAGATTGACAAACACTGTTCATCATTATTCGTGTTGTCAATAACAGGTATTCATATAAGTAGGAATTATAACATACCTTTTCTGTTGTTGTTGGAAAGATGTAGTAGAAGAGATAGCCAGAGGCAGGGGAAAGTTGAAGTTAATTATAGCAGGCTTCTAGAGCATATCTTATCTCTTTTACTGGAAGAGTTACAGCATTAATGAAGACATACCACATGTAGGTATGAATATATTTTGCTTACCAATACATTAAAAAGACTTTTGTCTGCACACATACATAATCTAAGCTGTAGTCCCTGAGGAGATATCATGGTGACAGGTGGTTATCAATCTGGTACTATGAATTATCTGTGAGTAATTCTCAAACAGATACTCACCATGCAGTTCATTGAAAGTTTATACTATTAAAATGTATATATCTGTTTATATGAAAAGACAGTAAAAACAAAGCTTTATAATGGTGAAACTAAAAATAACATTTACAGATTTAGGTTATAACAACAGCAAAAACAGTCACAGAATATAGGTCATTATACTCAAGTTGCTACTGGTATAGAGAAGTCTTAACATTTTTTAGGGCTTTTAGTTTGACTAATTTTTCCAGTGTTACTAGTCATGCTAAAGAATAAATTTCTTAATTTATTAATTCATTCAATAAGCCAATGATGTAGGCTGTTTTGTTGGATAAGGAACTAATCAAGAGTTAGGACACTTAGGTTCTATTTCAGATTTTTTCACTAATGAGTTTATGTCCTTAGCTAGGATATTTATTTCTCAGCTCTCATGTAAAGCCCCTCAATTTTAAAATTTAGTAATTATATTTTAGTGTTCATTATGTACAAGGTAAGTTAATTGCTCTGCATATTTTCAGTTACATTTAGGAAAAGGTGTATGCTTATGTGTAATACCAGGAAAGTCTTCCATATGAGTAAAAATATATTTCTACTTTATTTCTTTTTCATCAGGAGATGTAAAAATGGTAACATTATTGAAAAATATTTTTCTTTCTCTATGTCCTGTTTAATATCACTGCACGTTAGTTGTGATCAGGTAGCTAACTAAGATAATTTATTATTATTTTAGCACTATCCAGAAGTAATTATATGTATGGCACAATGGGTGTGTGCTTTTATTCACAGTGACATGGAATCTGCAAATCATTTTCTATGGAGAAGGAGGACACCTGGAAATATATTGAGTACATTAGATCAATGTGGGTGCCTAAGTATGCCGCCATCCATCTAGTTTATCCAAATGGAAAAAAAGAGATCACCTAACAACCAATGAACAGAGCATCAACAGTAATTTAAGAACATTGCTGACTTTTAAAATGTATCTAGCAACTCCATTAGACACCACATTGGCCTCTAAGGGGACGTTAATGTGACACAAACTGCACGTGAAAATTTCTTCTCTATAAAGGAAATTTCTGAGGACATCCAAAGGGAAGGCATTTTCCTCCATCAAATTAAATAGCCTGATTTAGTCAAAATGAGGAAAAGAAAGCTTTCACAAGCAGCCAAAAAATTTCTAGAACAGTTCCTCTTTCAAGTCACACTGAGATGGGGATGTGGAGCTGTAGAAGAGAGAGAAAACTTAACACAATATGGTGGTGGCCAGGAGCCAGGAAAAACACACTTTGACACCTCTTATTCATGATTACTTCCCTAAACGCACCAGATGGGGAGGCTTCATCAGTGTCAAGCCTGCTGTTATCATCAGAGAATTTCCTTATCAGTGGGTTTGGAACTGACACCTCAGCCCCTCTGAGCAGCAGACAGGCAGATTTATCCATTTCAAGTCTCACTGGCCTCAGGCATTAGAAAGGAGTGCTCCAGTCCCAGCCCGGGTGGGGAGGTCAGCAGGTGCACATGGGTGGGGGTAAGGGGCTCTCTGTTCCTCTGAGCATCCTCCATCTCCTTTGTAAACAGCTAATGCGGAAATATGCATGGAAGTGGTAGAAGTAGATTTAAGTTGTTGGGGGGAATGCATGTTGAAGAGGGGGTTGTTGCCATGTGGGGACTGCAGAAAAGTATTCCGGATTATATTCTCCTGAGAGTAGAATTAAGTAGTTAAATATATATGATTGTTTAGGTCAATATGTTTTCCATAAAAAAATTATAATGTACCTTTGTACCATGAGCGAGTTCATTCAAATGTGTTCATATATTCATGAAATGTATATATATTTATGAGGACTGCTTTAGTTGCTGAGTAAACAACCATGGAAGATGAAAGAGGTCTCTGTCTTCATGGTGAAAGAGGGTTGAAGTACAGGGTACATTGGATTGACCACAGGGAAATTGAAGATGCTCAAGAGACTTCCTAGAGAATTGGATTTTACTCTAGTATCTGAAGGGTGTACACCATTCCATTCTACTGGGGGAAAGCATCCAGACAGAAAAATACAGAAAGTTCAAGGGTCTCAGTGACAAAAAATGTTACGGTTTGTGAAATTTAAAATTAAAAGAACATTATATTTGAAATATAGAATGGAAAGGACAGGAAAGTTGTTTGAGGCCACATGTGTAGCTAAGGGACATATTATATAATATTTTGGTGTTAAGTTGAAGAATTTGTGCTGTGATCCCAAGAGTACTGTTAAGTAACTGAAAAATTTATAATGGGAGAGATACAATTTGTGTCTGTAAAAGAAGCTCTTCTGCTTGTATTATGGAAGGATGGATTGAACAGAGCAAGAGTGTATAGTGAGAAGCCAGGTAACTTTACAGTAGTCTGCATTAGACATTTTGGTGTTTGAACCAGGCAGTGACAGTGTGATTGGAAAGAAGTGACAGATCCTGATGATACTTAAATGGTGGAATTGAATCCCTAGAATTAGTCCTCAAGACATCTGTAATCTAATGGGCCAGGTAGACATACAAACAACTAATTATGAAATAGTGTGATATATACAAGTGAGAACCGTATATCAGTGTAATCATAAACAATATACCATATGATAATGTACTCCATTTAGCATGTGTGCTTTTAACTTGCATAAAATCTCCCAATGCCTCCTGTCCATGAACTGAATAAAGCTCCAAAGAAATTGCAAACCGCAGGGAATCTAGGGTTTGGTCTTCACTAAAGGAGGAGGAATAAAAGAGGATTTACATTTATTGAGCTGCTTTTGTGTTAAAGGCACTGTACTAAGTGTTCTGAAAACACAGTCTTATTTAAGTTTTATATTCCTATAAGATAGGTCTTTTTATTGGCATTTGTCAGATTAAAAAAACAGATGCAGAGGATGAGTCAACCATCTATATTAAAGCTACTTGGCAGGCAAACTGCAATTAAAAGAGCAGCAAAGCTGAGATGAGATATAAAACAAGGTTTTCCAAAGTATGGTATGCCTTTCACCAGTGATACATAAGCTAATTTGCAATGGTAGAATGACTGATACACGTTTGAAAATTTTTATAATCATGTATTTATTTTAAATGTGTTAAAAAATGTAACTAGTATACCAAGCACATGATATTGATAAATTATTTTTTAAGATGAATCTGTTGTATTTAAGTTAAACAAGTTGAGTCAGTTAAAAGAAAAACATATTAAATAAATAATAATAGTAGTGACATGCAGATAGGACAAAAATTCTGAGGATGGTCGGTCATGAGAACACCTATGCTAATTAGGATTAATTCACTAAAATTTGCTCTAGTTGGAATTTACTTTCAAATTGCTGTGATGAACCTGATCATGTTTTTTCTGGTCTCCCAAAGGCGTGGCATGAGGGGAGGTCAAATAATTTCTCTTTCTCCCTTGGAGACAGAACTACTAAGCCACACTGTACACTGGGCACTTGGCCTCCAACTAGAGTCCCCGCCAATGCTACAAAGCCTTCAATGATTTTATAGTTTCCTTTGCCCTTGACAAGAAACTGTCCCAGTCACCAAACTCAGAGGTGCACTGCCTTTGGAAAGAAGGAACCATGCTTCCTTTGGCTGGTCATAAAGGATCAGACTTTGTGACTGAAGTCCTATGAGGAGGACACCAAGGCTGCCCTTAGGCCAGGCAGCTCTCTTGGCCACTTCCTGAGACCCCTGTCTTTTGCCATATCTTAAGGCTTTAAATGATAAAAAGAGTTCACTTCTGAAGTGTGTTTAAGAACAATTTAGGGTGTGGTTCATAATGTCAGCAGGTGTTGACACCTGCTTGTCCAGGAGTTTCCTACATATTTTTTTCTTAAAACACTCCTGTCTTACATACTTTCCTATATTGGGAAGCCTCCATGAATTACTTCATTCCTATCATGATTGAACCCAGTAACATTAGTCAGGAATCTGTAGAACACAGAGCCCTGCTATACACTCTCTAAGACAATCTGGAATCTTTATATTTGTAAGAGATGTCAGATAATAGATGCGGCTTATAACACAGCTGAAGGAGAATGCCAGAAATTAACCAATATTTGGAAGAAGGTGGTGACAAATCAAATTAAGTCAAATACCACCAAAAAATATGGAACCAGATCCTCCTATTGTACTGTTTGTAAGTGAAAAAATTAACTTGTAAAGAAAACACCCTTAGGCTTTGCAGAGATTTCAGAAATGCTTTTGGTAAACTGCCACTTTTGTATTACTAATTGGTACCAGAGTTAGCTACAAGAGTTAAATGAATATCTATATGAGTTAATTTCAGGACTCATCCAGAAAGTATAGGTACAGACAAAACAGATTGGTTTTCTGTTATTTTAACAATTAGCCTTCCTACTGCTCTTTCTAGTCTAAGATCTATTTATTTAGTGTGGCCTATCTGAGAGCAGTTTTTAGACAGAGAAAAGTAAAATATGACCAAAGACAAATAGAATATTAACTGCAAGAATAATTTAGGCCATAATAACAGAAGGAATTTATTGCTAAGTCAAATATTAGGTAATATCCCAAAAGAAATTTATCTCAAGTGCTCAATAGTCACCTCATTTTAATAGTGACATAAATCCTAGTAAATCCAGGTGAAGTTGTTAGGTTATTCATTTCTTTGTACCTGTTTCCATTACCCTTTTCTCTCTAGTGGCTGTAAATCCCTAAAACAAGATTTATTGATCCATTCATTTGTACACTAATTCTTCCAACAACATTTATAGATTGCCTATTTTTATTTATAATTTTTATATAAGTTTTTAGTGCAGTAAAACCTACATAGAGAAAAGTACACAAATCATAAATATACAGCTCAGTGAATACCATAAAATAAATACAATGGACCATACCACCCAGCCCAGGAAACAGAAAATTTTCAGCATCCCAGAACACCATTTAAGCGTACTTCTCATCACTATCTCCTCTTAAAGGTAACCACTAGCCCAACTCATAATCTGTTTAGACTTTATATACACGGACCTGTCCTGTAGATACTTTTCCGTGTCTGAATTCTCACTCAGTGTTATCTTTGGAGATTTATGCCAGTTGAAATAGAATTCTCATCACTATCTCCTCTTAAAGGTAACCACTAGCCCAACTCATAATCTGTTTAGACTTTATATACACGGACCTGTACTGTAGATATTTTTCCGTGTCTGAATTCTCACTCAGTGTTATCTTTGGAGATTTATGCCAGTTGAAATAGAACATTACGGATTTTTTATTGCTGTATTATTCCAGTGTCTGAATGAAACACAAAGTATTCAACCATTCACTACAGTGGGTATCTCTCTTTCTACTTTTAATAATTAAAAAAATAAATAAAATTTTATCTTTTATTATACATACATGTGGGATACAACGTTGATTTTCAATAACTGTGTAGACTGTGTGGTGGTTAGATCAGGATAGGTAGCTTATTCATCATTACAATATACAATCATTCTTATTTATTTATTTATTTTTTGTCTTTTTTCGTGACCGGCAACGGATTGCAACCCTCAGTGTCGCTCCTGTACCGGACCAGGACCAGCAACGGGATCGCAACCCTTGGTGTTGCCCTCGCTCCTCGCTCAGCCAGTGAGCCACCGGTCTGCACATGGGATCCGAACCCTCGGCGGGAGCGCTGCCGCGCTTCCCAAGCGGCGCACTGTAGCAGTGCGCCACCGGGCCGGCCCAACAATACACAATCATTCTTTGTGTCTGTTGACCAATTCCTCATTAGCCTCTCCCCCTCTCCCCCTCCCTCCCCTTTTCCACCTCTAGTTTTCTAAAAGTTCAATGTATTAGGGATTGTTGTTTCTTTCTTTCTTTCTCGCTGTCTCTCTTTATTGTCCATTTGTTTATTTATGGATTCAGCTCCCAGTTATGAGTGAGAACATGTGGCATTTCTCTTTCTCTACATGGATTGTTTCACTTAGGATGATTTTCTCCAGGCTCATCCATGTTGTTGCAAATGGTAGAATTTCATTCTTTTTTATGGCTGAGTAGTATTCCATTGTGTATATATACCACAGTTGCCTTATCCAGTCACCCATCAATGGATATTTAGGTTGGTTCCATCACCCACCTATTGTGAACAGGGCTGCAATAAACATAGGAGTGCAGGTGTGCCTTTGACCTGTTGTTTTCCAATCCTCTGGATATATGCCCATGAGTGGGATTGCTGGATCACATGGAAGTTCTGTCTGTAGTCGTTTAAGGAACCTCCATTCTATTCTCCATAATGGCTGTACTAATTTACAGTCCCACCAACAGTGCAAGAGGGTTCCTCTCTCTTCACATCCTTGTCAGCATTTGTTATTCTCTGTCTCTTTTATAATAGCCAGTCTGATTGGGGTGAAGTGATATCTCAAAGTGGTTTTATTGAAGAGGCAGTCTTTTCCCCAGTGTATGTTTTTGGTGCCTTTCTCAAAGATCAGTTGGCTGTAAATATGTGGGTTGATTTCTGAGTTCTCTATTATGTTTCATTGATTCATGTGTCTGTTTTTATGCCATACCTTGCTGTTTTTGTTACTACAGATTTGTAACATAGTTTGAAGTCAGGAAGTGTGATACCTCCAGCTTTACTTTTTTTTTGCTTAGGATTGCTTTGGCTATTTGGGGTTTTTTGTTTCTGATTTTTGTTATTTAGGTCTTCTCTCTTCTTTTTTAGTAAGTCTGGTAGTGGTTTGCCTATTTTGTTTATCTTCTCAAAAAACCAACTTTTTGTGTCACTGATCTTTTTGTATCATATTTTTGGTCTCTATTTCATTAAGTTCTGCTCTGATTTTAATTATTTCTTTCTGCCTACTAACTTTTGGATTGGATTGATCTTGTTTTTCTAGTTCCTTGAAGTGTAGAGTTAGGTTGTTTATTTGATATCTTTCTATTCTCTTGATATAAGCATTTATTGTAATAAACTTTCCTCTTAGTACTGCTTTTGCAGTTTCCCATAGGTTTTTATATGATGTGTTGTTACTGTCATTAGTTTTGAGAAATTTTTGATTTCCTATTTGATTTCTTCTTTAACCCATATGTCATTCAGAAGCATATTGTTCAATTTCCAAGTATTTGTGGGATGTCCAAAGTTTCTTTTGTTATTAATTTCTAGTTTTGAACCATTGTGGTCTGAGAAGATACATGAAATGATTTCAATTTTTAAAAATTTGTTGATACTTGATTTGTGACCTAATATGTGGTCTATCTTGGAGAATGTTCCATGTGCTGATGAGAAGAATGTATATTCTCTGGTTGTTGGGTGAAATGTTCTCTACATATATCCACCAAGTCCAGCTGGTGTAGAGTGTAGTTTAAATCCTGTGTTTCCTTATTGATTTGCTGCCTAGATGACCTGTCCAATGTTGAGAGAGTGATGTTCAGGTCCCCGACTATTATGGTATTAAGGTCTATCTCTCTCTTTAGGTGTAGTAATGTTTGCTTTATAAATTGGATGCACCAGTGTTGGGAGCATATATATTTATGATTGTTATGTCTTCTTGGTGGATAGATCCCTTTATCCTTTTATATAATGGTCTTCTTTGTCTCTTTTTATAGTTTTTGGTTAAAAGTCTATTTTATCTGACATAAAAATAGCTACTCCTGCTTGTTTTTGGTTTCTATTTGCATAGTATATCTTTTTTCATCCTTTCACTCTTAAGTCTGTGAGAGTCTTTACAGGTGAGGTGGGTTTATTGGAGGCAGCATATAGTTCGGTCTATTTTTTTAATCCGTCCATCCAGTCAATGTCTTTTGAGTGGGGAGTTCAATCCATTAACATATAGCTATTGAAAGATATTGTGATTTCTTTTATTTAATTGCTTTTGTTTGATTGTTTTAAGTGTCTTTTGTTCCTTTCTTTCCCTGATGTTCTATGACTTCGCAGTTTGTTGGGTTTTTGAAGTGGAATGGTATAGTTTAAGAATAATGTTACTTTGAACATTTTTGTACAATATGTTTGCTGCACAAATGTATATATCTCTTTTGGGTTCCCACCTAGGAGGAATACTGTTAAATAGATATATCTTAAGCAAATATCTCATTGAATTTTTATCTATGCATATATTGAAGCGATTACCATCAAGATCAGGATCACTCCCAGAAAATTCTCCTGTGATCTTTCCATGTGCTAAAAACTTTTTCCTTAATATTTTCTAGTTATGTACCAAAATACTCCTTTTTATAATTCCTTTAACATAGTATTCATAGTTATTTAAAGTCCTTGCCAGATAAGTCTATTTATTCACCATTTAGGAGTCTAAACCTATTGTTAGTTCTCTTAATTTTTCTTGTGGAGATTTTTTTAGGGGAGGGCAGCTGGCTAGCATGGGGATCTGAACAGATGATCTTGGGATTACAAGGCTGTGCTCTGACCAACTGAGATAATTGGCCAGCCCTGTTCTCTTAATTTTTGTATCCATTCTTATATTCTCATATGCCTGATTTTTTTGATTGAGGAC
This sequence comes from Galeopterus variegatus, assembly GCF_000696425.1. Classification (NCBI taxonomy): domain Eukaryota; kingdom Metazoa; phylum Chordata; class Mammalia; order Dermoptera; family Cynocephalidae; genus Galeopterus; species Galeopterus variegatus. Next base: position 17,032 of record NW_007732744.1, read on the forward strand.
TAAGCATTGTTTATGGAAATGCATATAGATAATTTAAGACTGTCTTTCACCAGAGATGATTTACTTTTGCTTCATATACACTGCTCTACTATTGATACATCATTGTAATTTAATCAGAATAAGTTGACTTGTAACCAGGCTGCAAACCTTATGAGAGTTATTTATTTTCAATTCACCCTTACACCTGGTGTATAGTCCTGCATTTTCCCAACCTAAACCAGGGAAGGTTTACCTACCCTCCTTGTCCTTGGGAGGCCCTGAATTTTAATGTCTGTCCCCTGGCCTCTGTAAGTGGTAACAACGCTGATAGATGCCAGGTACTCAGCCATTTTGATAACCAGCTGTCCCCCCAGAGGTAAATGCTCTCCCAAATGCAGGGTTCACCTCTCTGGACTTCCCTACTCTTCTGGATCCTAGATGCTGAAAATTCTGATTGCCTTGTTATTGTAGTGCATTCTAACATTTAAAACACTTTTATTTTGTACACGTTTTCCAAAGCAGATTAGCTTGCCTCTGCCAGAAGACCAACTCTTTGGATTTGGGGATTTTTTTTTTTTTATTTTAATGAAAGCTCTGCATAAGATGTTGAGGACACAGAGTTAAACAAGAAACAATCTCTCCCATCAAGCAACTGTCAGTGTATAGGAGAGACATAAATATATAAAATAAAACAAACTCCAAAACCTTGCACTACTATGTGATTAGTGATAAAGGTAAGTGCTCAAGGTAAGTGTTACAAACTGTAGTGGCACAAAGAAGCAATAGTTAACTTGATTATGTCAGGAAGGGCTTTGCAGACTTAGGAAATTCTTGAGTTCGGAATGAAAAAAATAAAAATTGTTTTCCTGTTGGACAGTGTGGGATAAAGGGATGATATTGTAAGGAGTGCTTTGTAAATTACAATTGCTTTGAGATTTAGAGTGAGCAGGAATTTTCCTGCGGATCAGGAAAGCAAAGAGGGTAGAGTATTTCAGGCAGAGGGAAAAAACCCCACAAAGTCAAGGGTAATGTCCAGGTCTCTCTCTTCCTCCCAGGTGAGTATTTTCTAATTTGAGGTGGAGGGGACTAATAGGGGGTTGCCACAGAACTCCCTTATGTGCCTCTGGAGGTGTTTCAAAACATTTCGTTTTCTCTGTGGTCACTTACAAGCTTTAGGTTTTTGGAAACTAAAGCCAGGAAGAAATCTAAAGCCTGTTTATTTCTACCAGGCCTAGGATCTTCATTTGTCTTCTCCAAAGGCTATATTCATGAACACAATTAGTTTGGTTTTTTAAATGATTGGCAGTTAAAAATCAGCAACAAAGAACTCCAAGAGAATACAAAACAAAAATTAAAACATAAAACTTAGTCAGATTCAGGAAGATAAAGCAGAAAACTCAGCACACTAGGACAGGACTTTGGCCATCTGTTTCATATAAGCTGATTTCCAAATTATGCCATGTGATGGGACTAGATCTATACAAACATCTGGTTTAACCTTTATAACAGTCAAGTTTTCTCTTTTGGTTTGACTTATTTTACTGAACTTGGCCTTCATAACGGGCTCATCAGTTTAGCTTGCAGACATAGCCTGTGTATGTTATTTTTTTCAAACAATGTGGCATATTTCAGGAGCTAGTTTATGAGAAACAGACTGATAACCCAGGGCCTGAGGGCACGTTAGGACAGTGCTTTTTTCTGCTTACATCTAAGGCTTTTTACTTCAGCTGTTCTGGAATCTCGCTGGAGACAATAGAGGGAGGATTTCCAAGAAATTGTTATGTCTTGTTATTATTGTGGGAGTAAGGATTTCATTAAAACAGATTAGTCAAGGAAAATATACAGACAGTGATTCCAGGCAAACAATTTGTTATTTTAGCAGCCTATTCATATCGGAGACCTTGTGTAAACTAAGATAGAAATCTGTTTCTTATGTGCTCTTTCCCTTACTGGCTCTATTCTGCTTTTCGGTTCCTTTTCCAGGGAAGAACCGTTCTCAAACATATTAACTAATTAATGTCAAGGGTTCTTAACAAGCCCTAGACTAACTGTATCTTCAGAGCTCTCTTATCTACAGCTGGTCTTATGTGAAGTTTATTTAAGGCATGGTTAGTTATTACACAAACCAAATTGTCTTCCCTTTGTCTGCCTGAATCTGTAGCTGCAGACTTTTTAGTGATTTTCTTTGGCAGTGGTGGCATGGCCTCTGGGAGAAGAAACGAGGGTGAAGTGAGGGTTTCAGGCTAGGACAAACAAGAAGAGTTGACAGGTTGGATTAGATGGCCGTTTTGCTATCTTTGCAAGCGTATCCTCCCATAGGATTACATTCTCCTTTGATGCATTATTTTCCAACTCTAAAGAATATTTTTCCTTTCCATTTTTAGTATGATAACTCAGGGAATTACTATACTCCTACACAATTCTCAAGGAAATGATGCCTAAACCTTTTTCATGGTTGAAAATTGGCTCTCTTTTCCATAAAATAAGTCCAATAATATTTTTTCATAGCTTTCAGCCAACCCCCCCCACAAATAATACAGAATACATAAATATATAGGGAGGGGACTATGTCTTATTTATCATTTTATATCCAGTATCTGGGTTGTGGTTAAGGTAGAGTAAGTGAAGAGGGAGCCAATGTTTATTTAGGGCCAACTCTGTGTGATGTGCTTATGTAAAGTAACTTATTGTATTAATCAATTGATAATTACCCTTGTAAAGAAAGTGTTACCAACAGTTTACAGCTGAGAATAGAGTCTGGCATGTGACATGCAAGCACAGAAACTTGGTTGTTAAAAATTGGCTGAAAAGAGTTTCATGACCTGAAGGTTTTGTTTAATTGTCTAAAATCAAGTCATTAAACATTTTGTTTCATTAGAACTGTCGGCTCTGACTTGAGAAATTGAGGTTGTTCCCAGTAAAACCAAGTGGTTTTGAGAAAGAATATTATGTTCCTCCAACAAGGTCTTTATTCTCTAAATTTGTATAGTTATTTATGTATCATAGAGAAACATCTTTTCTGGGTTTGGCAGAATTTTCTAGGCTGAAATAAAAATAGGAAACCTGATTTTTCAACTATATTGATTATCACAGAAAAGCAAAAAGAAAAAGATTCTTGATTCTTTTTTCAAACTTATTTATTATTATTTAAATTGACAGATAAAATTGCATACTTATTGTGTACAACATGGAGTTTTGAAGTGTACATATATATATTGAAGAATGGTTAAATCTAGAAAATTAACATATGCATTACCTCAGAATTATCACTTTTGTGGTGAGAACACTTAACATCCACTCTCAGCACTTGTCTTTATTTCAAATTTTTTATTGTAAATAATTGGAATACTGAGTAGAACATCAATACTAGTGAGCAATATGTCATGCTCAAATCAGAATAATTGTTATATTCTATAATATACACTGCCATTGCTATTCATGGCCCTTTACCAATTTCTCCTCCCCCTTCCCTTCTCACTTTCAGTAACCTCAGTTGTTCTTTTGAAAGTTCAATGTATTATTGTGAATGTTGTATCTTTCTTTCTTTTATTTATATATTCATTGTTTTAGCTCTCACGAGTGAGAACATACGGTATTTCTCTTTCTGTGTCTGGCTTATTTCACTTAATATGATTTTCTCTAAGTTCATCCATGTTGCTGCAAATGGCAGTACTTCATTCTTTTTTAGGGCAGAGTAATATTCCATTGTGTATATATACCACATGTTCCTTACCCAGTCATCTGATGATGGACATTTAGGTTTGTTCCAACTCTTAGCTATTATAAATAGAGCTGTGATAAACATGGGGGTGCATGTATCTCTTTGACATGGTGCTTTCCATTCATTTGAATATACCTAGCAGTGGAATTATTGGATCGAAGAGTAGTTCTATCTGAAGTTGTTTGAGGAATCTCCATATTATTTTCCACAATGGTGGCACCAATTTGCAGTCCCACCAACAGTGTAGGAGGGTTCCTTTTCCTTGCATCCTCACCAGCATTTGTTGTTCTCCATCTTTTTGATAATAGCCAGTCTAACTAGGGTGAGATGGCGTCTTAATGTGGTTTTGATTTGCATTTCCCCGATGTTGAGTGATGTTGAGCATTTTTTCATGTATCTGTTGCCCATTTGTATATCTTCCCCTGAGAAATGCTTATTCAGTTCCTTTACCCATTTTTAATAAAATTATTTATTTATTTATTTTTTACTGTTAAGTTGTTTGAGTTCCTTACATGTTCTGGATATTAATCCTTTGTCAGATGCATAGTTTACAAATATTTTCTCCCACTCTGTAGGTTGTCTTACTGCTCTGTTAATTATTTCTTTGGCCTTGCAGAAACATTGCAGTTTTAAATATTCCCATTGGTTAATTTTTCCTTTTGTTGCCTGTTCTTTGGGGGTCATGTTCATAAAGTCTTTGCCCAGTCCTACTTCCTGAAGTGTTTCCCTGTATTTTCTTTTAGGAGTTTTATAGTTTCAGGCCTTCTATTTAAGTCTTTAATCACCTTCAAGTTGATTTTGGTGTATGGTGAGAGGTACAGGTTTAGTTTCATTCTTCTACATATGGATGCCCAGTTTTCCCAGGACCATTTATTGAAGAGGCAGTCTTTTCCTCAATGTATGTTCTTGCCTGTGTTGCAGATCAGTTGACTGTAGGTTTGTAGGTTAATTTCTGGGTTCTCTATTCTGTTCCATTGGTTCAAGTGTCTATTTTTATGCCCATATCATGCTGTTTTGGTGACTATAGCTTTGTAGTACAGTTTGAAGTCAAGCAGTGTTATGCCTTCAGCTTTATTTTTTAGCTCAAGATTGCTTTGGCTATTTGATGTCTTTTGTTCTTCCACATGAACATTAGGATTGTTTTTTCTATTTCTATGAAGAACATCATTGGTGTTTTGATGTAAAAATCCTCAACAAAATATTAGCAAACAGAATGTAGCAGCACATCAAAAAAATTGTACACCATGATCAAGTGGGATTCATCCCAGGGATGCAGGGATAGTTCAATATATGCAAGTCAATAAATGTGATACACACATCAACAAAATCAAGGACAAAAACCATATGATTATCTCAATAGATGAAGAAAAAGCATTTGACAAAATTCAACATCCCTTCGTGATAAAGACTCTTTGTAAATTAGGTATAGAAGGAAAGTATCTCTACATAATTAAAGCCATATATGATAAACCCTCTGCCAATACCATTCTGAATGGGTAAAAGTTGAAAGTTTTTCCCTCAAGAATGGGAACGAGACAGGGATGCCCACTCTCACCACTCCTATTCAATATAGTACTGGAGGTACTAGCCAGAGCAATCAGGTAAGACAAAGAAATAAAGGGCATCCAGATTGGAAAAGATAAAGACAAATTGTCCCTGTTTGCAGATGACATGATCCTATATATAGAACAGCCCAAATTTCTACAAAAGTTTCTGAGAGTT
>NW_007732744.1:23174-24311 GCF_000696425.1 Galeopterus variegatus
GCTGTTGAAAGAAATTAAAGAGGACATAAAAAGATGGAAAGACATTCATTTCATGCTCTTAGATTGGAAGAATTAACGTTGTGAAAATGTCCATACTAACCAACGTGATCTACAGATTCACTGATTTTTTAATATCAAAATAGAATACTGATTTTAGGGATGAGAAAGACATTACAATTTCATGTGTTTGTGGTGTTATTACCAAACTCATTTAAAATTCTAATTATTTTAGATCTTGGAGTTGTTTTTGGGTAAATAAATAAGCATATGTGTTCTATAATATGCAAAATGAATTAAAATATTTTCTATTTCTATTCTTTATTGCTTTATCATTTCACTCTATCAGAACAGTTGCTTATATTTTACTTTAAGGAAGGTTGGAGTTTATTTAAGATGCTTTCATCTTAACTTTAGGTTCCTATAATTTTTGTGGCAGAATCTACCACTATTTATCAATTTGATTGACTTTCTTGCTATGTTATGCCCATGTGCAGACTTGTAGGCCAAGGATTCTCTTTCAATTTTGCTCTCTTCAAATGCTCTATTAAAGGAAAATTACACAGGCCCGAGTTTAATGGCTGTGGAAGGGAAGGAGAAAGAACTATATTTCTCAGGCATTTACTTGGACCAGGAATAGGGTTGCTAGGTTTAGCATATGAATTTACCAAGAAATGCACTTAAATTTGAACTTTTTGTAAGTAAATATCATATGGATCAAAGATATTTAAAAATGTTCTTTACTTATTTGGCAATCCTAGTTAGGTGTTCTTCCAGACACTTTAAAATTTTACCTATTTTAATCCTAATTTCACCCCTATGGANTGCAGATGACATGATCCTATATATAGAACAGCCCAAATTTCTACAAAAGTTTCTGAGAGTTGATAAATGATTTCAGTACATTTTTAGGATAAAAATCAATATGCAAAATGGGTAGCACTTTTATACTCTAACAATGAACTAGCAGAAAAAGAAATCAAGAATGCTAGCCCATTTACAATAGTAATAAAAATGAAATACCTAGGAATCAACTTAACCAAGGAGATGAAAGATCAATACAATGAGAAGTACAAATCGCTGTTGAAAGAAATTAAAGAGGACATAAAAAGATGGAAAGACATTCATTTCATGCTCTTA
>NW_007732744.1:25856-29402 GCF_000696425.1 Galeopterus variegatus
AGGTGTTCTTCCAGACACTTTAAAATTTTACCTATTTTAATCCTAATTTCACCCCTATGGAACAAAACTAGACTATGACTTTTACAGATGAGAAAAACTAAGGTTCAGAAAGGAGTGGTGAAGCTTTCTGATATAATATTGCAGCTGGGATTTGGGAGTCCAGTCTGCCTGATTTCAATGGCCATGCATTTTTCCATTCCCCACACTAACTTTGAGGAAATTGGGTGTATTAATCCATTTCTGTTGCTTATAACAAAATACACTGAATTGAGTAATTTGTAAGAAAACAGAATTTTTGCTTACAGTTTCTGAGGCTGGGTAGTCTAAAGTCCAGGGAACACGTACAGAGCCCCTGATCACATTGTTTCCTCTTTGTAAATGTTTTGATGATTTCATCCTCAGAATTTAATACTTTGACTTCATCTTAAAATTTTTATAGATGATTTTAACTCTTCACTTTAAGGGGAAATAAAGAAAACATTAAGTGGAGTACAACTCATTAGAAAACAGAAAACCTAGTGTTCATTCTTAGCTTCATTAGTCTAATTCTCTTCATTAAATGTGAGAGGTGCTGTCAGTGTTACAGAATAAGGAAGCAGGTACACAAATGGCTGTTCAAAATTAAGGTACTTAGTCAACATGGGATACTCTGTTATTCTATGCTGTGCTATGCGTGTGGTAGGATACTTTTCTTACTTTGCTTGAGATAAAGTATGGATTAATTAACCTTTGGTTATTTTAGCAAATACAAGAAACTAATTTAATGTCTGGTTGCAGAGCGGCTCTTAAGAAACTTCACTACAACATCAGCCTTGGTCTGCTGGATGACCCAGGGTATCAGTTTTTTTTTTTCTGTCCACTTATTCCAAATAATGGCTATTCTTTCACTGAAAACACTGTTGTTTTGACATCTGTTTTCAATATGCTTCTGTTTGCTCCAATATCTCATATATATTCTGCAGATTTATAGTCTGACCTGGGACGACATTATCTACCCCTTTAAAGTTCTTGGCATACAATTAAATATTGGGGTCTCTTTCTCTAAGCCTTATGAGATTTCTCCAAATATTTCTTCATAATTCATTTACTTTATATGAATCTCTCTTCTTTTTCTTTGAAGTAATGAAATTTATTATTTTAACATTTGTAGTAGATGGGATAAAAGTTCTGAACATGATCTTATAAGGAATAGCTACTAGTCCATATCTTTTAAATCATTTTCTTGTTCTGTACCAGGACTGTTCTTACTGGAGAAGCATGTGACATTTTAAGTTTTGTTCCATTTCTTGTTTTATTTATAGACATTTTAAAAAATACATTTACTTTTGGGAGGTATTTTTAGTTATTTATTTCTACAAATGTTTGATAGGCAATTTTCTATAACTTAGTTTATTAAAACAAACGAACAAACAAACAAAACCCCCCAAACCAAAAATTTGTAATTAGAAATATTTCATGCTTCCAGAAAAGTTGCAAAGATAATGTAAGGAACTCCTGACGATCTTTTACTCAGACTCATCAATTCTTGCTGTTATCTATCTATAATATATACGTGTGACTATCTCTTTATCTATAACATATATATTTATGTGTGTGTCTATCTATCTTCATCATTATCATCATCATCTACCTTTATTTTCTGCATTTTACTGAGAAAGAAAAATAGTTTTTTGAAAAAATAACTATCACTGCCATCCTTTGTTCTATTTTGTTTTCAGAATTGTTAGTTTTTGCTATTTGGCACTCTTTCGTCAGTCCCACATTTTGTACTGTTTTATCCTCTACTTGAACATGCATGAGAAAATAGTTTTCTAGGCTTAGTGTACAATAAACAAAGTGTGTAGGTGTGTAGTTATGCTTTGTTCTGCTTCATATTGGTCAAATCTGTGCAATAGATTAAGTTATATAACTTCATCACATCCTTAGTTTCCGGAAGTTTTCTATCAAGTGAGGTCTCTAAATTGTAAATTGGATTATTTAATTCAATCATTGGGACTTCTGACATTGATGTAATAAAGAACTTGTTAAACTATAATTCTTAGTGAGCTTTATTACTAGTTCTACAGCTCCTCTTGCTCTACTTCCATTAGAGAACTTTTTAATTATTTTTTTTTTTAATTTTTATTTTGTCAATATACAATGTATATGATTATTATGGCCCTTCACCGACACCTCCCGCCCTCCTCCCTCTCTCCCCTCCCCCCCAAGAATGTCCTTTCCGTTTGCTTGTTGTAACAACTTCAAAAAAAAGTATAGTAGTTATATCTTATTTTGAGGAGATGACACTTCTCAGAATGAAACACACCACTGTTGATTTCCAAAATTTCTTCTTCAATTATTTTTCTGATACTTGATGTTTTCAAATCATTTAAGAAAGGTATTGATGATGGAAGAACTCCATGTTGGCTGCCACAAAAGTAACAGTCATGTATTTTAGGGACAGAGTTTAATGTTATGGTGGGTGCTCTCCTGAGAATGTGACATAGAGTGTTTCTATTTACTTTTACCTGAACTGGCTTTCTCTGTTGTGGTGACATAGCATGATGCTGCATTTATTGGCCTGTCAATACAGTTTCACTATCTTTGACATTAGTAGATGTGAATCCAAAAGTCCATAGATAGTTGACTCTCAGTTCTATTTGACCTCAGGAGAATGGAAAGAGAGCTGCTATTTCTAGGTTGACCAATTCATGGCTCAGAATATTTGAAATGCTTTTAATTATTGACCATATAATATTTATTATTTTAATAATTACATTTAAGGCATAATTAATTTGTTCTGGCTCTTATCTAAAACTAATTTATTGCACCTCTACTTACAATAGCTGGGTGATGGAACCAACCTAAATGTCCACCAGTGGATGACCGGATAAGGAAATTGTGGTATATACACACAATGGAATACTACTCAGCCATAGAAAAGAATGAAATTCTACCATTTGCAACAACATGGATGGGCCTGGAGAAAATTATCCTAAGTGAAACAACCTAGGTACAGAAAGAGAAATACCGCATGTTCTTGGTCATAACTGGGAGTTGAATCCATAAACAAATGGACAATAAAGAGAGACAGAAAGAAAGAAACAATCACTGTAATTCATTGAACTTTTAGAAAACTAGAGGTGGAGAAGAGAAAGAGAAGGGGTGAGGGAGGGGGGCTAATGAGAAATTGATCAAAGGACACAAAGAATGATTGCGTAAAGTGATGATGAGTAAGCTAACCATACTCATCTAACCACCACACATTCTACACAGTTATTGAAAATCAACGTTGTACCCCACATGGTATGTATAATGAAAAATAAAAAAAATAATTTAAAAAATAAATAAATAAAAGCAAGGTCTATGTGAGTTAAAAAAAAAGTCACGTAAGGTATGCAGCAGTTAGTAGACATTTAATATGTGATAGGTATTATTCATTCATTCTCTCTGTTATTTGTTTTAAAAGACTGGGGAACACAAACCTTAAGACTATCAACTTTGGACTTTTTTTTTTTTTTCCTTTTTGTCTTTTTTACTGACCGGCAATGGGATCGCAACCCTTGG
>NW_007732744.1:30419-31390 GCF_000696425.1 Galeopterus variegatus
CCTGCCCCAACTTTGGACTTTAAACATAAGATTAGGGTCAATTCCTGGGTCTAACTTTGTTAGTTTTGTGACTATTGACAGCTTTCTTAACTTTTCTAGGCCCCATTTGCTATCTCTATATTAAAAGTAATACCTATTTCAAAAGCAGCTAAGAGGATTAAAATTATATTAAAATAAAATTTTGACGGCATCATATTTGGACCAGAGTATGTAGTCTATATATGAAAGTTATTATTGTTTTCATATTACATAATTTTAATCCTAGGAAAAACCACTATCTATTCAGCAGAGCTGGATGGCTGTGCTTACTGAGAGCAATTACCTAAATTAGCAGGTAAAGTCCCTATAGCGTGCGAAACCTAACCTATGAAGAGACATCATAAAAGGGGATGGGCCCTCATATTTTATAATAAGTTACTTTTTCAGTTTACCATATGGATCTATATAAAATATGTTATATATTCTAACATGTTAGGTCACAAGTATTGGTAGGTAGCATAGAATGCTGGCTGTATATATTTCGGTGTATTCTATTCATGTGATAGCATAGCCACTCGACTTTGGATTGTCCCAGTCTCTAGGGTTAATTCCAATCTTATACATCAATAATTTTCACAACCTTCTTAACCTCCACAGTAGGATTCACCACAAGGGTGCATTTTATACCTGTTGTAGATCCAGCTCGGGTTCTGGGCTCACTTTGTGCTCCAGGACCTGTAAATTAGTTTTTACCTTTCGAACTCTGCCTTTTTGGTCATATTCCATAGCGTATTTCCAAAAGGAAGTCAGTGCTAACAATGTATGTACTTGTGTTTGTTTTATCTGCTCTTGTATTCTTTAACTTTGGTGATTATACTTCTGCATGTCTGTGGTGTTCATAATTATACGGCTTTATGTGAAATTTCCTGACGATCACTGCATTCCATCGCCTTCCTGCCAGAGAAGAATATCTATCAGTATTTGCAGCTGAA
>NW_007732744.1:32953-34212 GCF_000696425.1 Galeopterus variegatus
GCAATAAATGACATTCATTTGAAAAACCTAAATGTCATCATATTTTTTATTTCCATTCTCCAATCTTCACCTCAATGACTATGGAATGTGGCCATTCAATGTGTTTATTTTTCTAGACAGAACATGGAAGCAGGGCAAGAAGAACACTTAAGTAATTCACAAACAAATAAATATGATGTCCTTCTTATTACTTGAAATGAATCCATGTCATTTGTGTATGATTTCACAGATTCCTGTTTTTGCTGGGGGTGGATGGGAGAATGGGCATGTTGTACAGGTTTTTTGCAAACCTTGTCTATGTAAATGCTTTTGGATAGTTACTACATAGGTCCAATCATCACTTCGCAAGAGGAATTCTAAATTATGTACCTTCAGAGTGAAATGAATTTTATTCCTGGAATTTGATAACTTCTTAATAAAGGCCCTATTTCCTATCATACCAGACAGAGTATTAGAAAATGTGTTTCCTTTATGAGACATTTCTGGAGAAATTTCCAGTGAGAAAGAAATCCACTTGACTGAGCAAATTATAGGGTTTAATGCATTGTTCCAGAGTTTATTTCCATAAGGTAAAAGAGGCTTTTTGTGATCTACCAACCAAGCACAATCAAATCTCTCATGATCTAGAACCTAGAGACTGGGCCTTCCAAAACAACGTCAGAGAAAGACTACTGTTGAATCCTGTTGGAAAGGACCCTGCCTAGTTTTTCTCACCACTNTCAGAGAAAGACTACTGTTGAATCCTGTTGGAAAGGACCCTGCCTAGTTTTTCTCACCACTCACACATCAGTGGAGCTTCAGGGCCTCAAAACTTGGTCTTATCTCACAACTTAAAAGGGCCCCTCTGGGCTCCTGAAACTGTATACCTTTTGGGTACTTTAAGGTAACGCTAAACAGGGAAGTCTTTCTTCAGAAGCAAATGGCATCATAAGATGTGAACAGCTTTCCTGTGTTTGCAAATCATGAAAATCTTTGCCATCATGAAAGTCTTTTCATTCCTTTTCTCTTTCCTATTTTCTGCTGTGCTAACTCTTACCCTTTCCTCACAGAAAAATCTGTGGAACCATAGTCTTTCGATGGCTTTCACTAAAGTTCATCCTCTAGCAGGAAACCAGAGTGTTTCTTTTTTCTGGGGGGGGGGTGTCTATGAGCTATTTTTTTAAAAAGTCAGAAAACCATTCCATTAATGTCAATACCTTTCTGTGTTCCCAATGAGGGACTCCCTGAAATCCCAAAGGAAGAATGGAAAGTTATCCTTA
>NW_007732744.1:36003-38314 GCF_000696425.1 Galeopterus variegatus
CACTCTCCCGAGTGCGCCATGGGCTCGGCCCCATAAACTCTTAAAAAAACTTCAGAATTGCTGTATTGTTTCCTTTAATCTGAATAGACACATATATTATCTATTGTTTTAGTTTTAAATTTTTAGGAGTACTAATAATTTGCTGTGGTTATGTAGTTATTGATATGTGCTCCTTTTTAAACATTGTATCATGTTTTCATGGATTCTTTAAACCTTTGTTATATTATTCTTGAACAAAACAACAGCTCTTAGTAGCAGCCACTTCCAGCCAACTTGGAATAACTGATATCCTCCAGACTTGTGTTCCTGCCATAAACAACTAGAAAATTTAGGAAAATATATGAACAAATTCTTGACAAGTAGTGGTCAACAGGTGGTTTCATTAGAGAAGGTTGAGGTGGATTAGAGTATTGAAGAGGCAGAAGTTATACAGAGAAAATATTCCAGAATACCAACCTGTACAACTATAGGTTAAAACAAGCCATGTAAAAACAACTATTAGAAATGTATAAGTTGAAATATTCCTAGGACTTACATAGGGCTATAAGTCCTATGGTTTGAATTCCAACCAGTCAGATTAGAAAGACCTCACTGAACACATGAGGCATTCAGTAGAGATAACAAAGGGTCACACCATAGTCATAGGGTTAAACTCTCGCTATAGTAAAGGTTATTTTTACTTAATCATAACAAACCTTAAAAACAAGAAAAACAAATCATAAAACATGTCTTAACTGACTACCAAAAACAAAGTGAAACACTTTTTAAGAGAAGACAATGAAGTCTGAGCACTTAACAGCATAATGTTCACAATTTCTTTCCAGTATCCAAGAAAAATTCATAAACACACAAAGCAGCAGGAAAAGATGCTCACTAAACAGGAGAAAAATCAGCCTATAGAAATGNAGTCTGAGCACTTAACAGCATAATGTTCACAATTTCTTTCCAGTATCCAAGAAAAATTCATAAACACACAAAGCAGCAGGAAAAGATGCTCACTAAACAGGAGAAAAATCAGCCTATAGAAATGATCTGAAATGGCAGCAATGATGGAATTAGCATTAAAATAGCTACTATATAAGTATAAATATTTAAAATAAAATAAGGAGAGAAATTAAAAATGTGAGCAACACCCAAATGGAATTTTTGAAGATGAAAAAACACAATATTTAAAGTGAAGAATTCACTAGATGGTCTTAAGATAAGAGTAGACACAGAAGACGAAAAGATCACCAAGTTTAAATACATTGTAGTAGAACATACACAAATTGCAGCACAGGAAGAACAAAAAGCTAAAAACAGAGAGCCTTAGCAACATATGGCATAATGGTAAAGAAGTCAAAATATGTACTTCCAGTTACATAATAATGTAATTGGAATTTTAAAAGGAGAGGAGGGTCAAATTTTTTAAAAAATCTAATGTCTGAAAATTGTTCTACATTTGATATAAATAATCAAGTAAAACAGTAATCGAGAAGCTCAACACACCCAAATAGTATAAACACAGAGAAAGCCAAAGGCACATGATAATCAAATTGCTGAAACCAATAATAATGGGAAAAAGTCTTAAATGCAGCCAACATAAAAACTCACCACCACCACCACCAACAAAACCACATATTACATACAAGGGAAAGTATATAAGAATGACTATAAAACTTCTCATCAAAAAATGCAAGACAGAGGTCACAGACAGACAGAAAANAAAAAATCTAATGTCTGAAAATTGTTCTACATTTGATATAAATAATCAAGTAAAACAGTAATCGAGAAGCTCAACACACCCAAATAGTATAAACACAGAGAAAGCCAAAGGCACATGATAATCAAATTGCTGAAACCAATAATAATGGGAAAAAGTCTTAAATTCAGCCAACATAAAAACTCACCACCACCACCACCAACAAAACCACATATTACATACAAGGGAAAGTATATTAGAATGACTATAAAACTTCTCATCAAAAAATGCAAGACAGAGGTCACAGACAGACAGAAAACCTGCCCAGCTGCCTCCACTGTGCTATCACACCCATGCTTAAGGCAGGACCTCATGGCACTGACACCAGGAAGGTCCCAGGCAGGGAAAAATCCATCCAGTTGCCCCTACCATCCTGCCCTGCCTGTGAAGAAGAGACGACCCCACACTGCCAACACCAGGGAGGCCTCACACAGCTTCCATGGAGGTGGTCCACAATTGCCATCACCACATCTTCTACTGCTACAAGGAGAGCTGGCTGCCATAAAGTATCTATGACCACTGTGTAGGAGTCCCACCACATATCTGACTTCATCAACACAAGGAGAATCT
>NW_007732744.1:38938-47149 GCF_000696425.1 Galeopterus variegatus
TGGACATATGAAAAATCCAGAAAATATGACACTGCCAAAGGAATTTAGTAGCTCTCAAGTACCAGACCTTATAGAACAAGAAACACTTGAAATGACTGAAAAGGAATTCCAAATAACTATCTTAAGGAAACTCAATATGGTAAGAAAGAACTTTGTTATACAACACAATTAAAGGAGAAAAAATATCCAGGATATGAGAAAGGAAATTATACCTTAGAAAAGAACATAGCAGAACTCATAGACCTGAAAGATGTATTCAATGAAATAAAAAACAACTGAGAGAATAAGTACCAGATTACAGCAAGCAGAAGAAAGAATTTACAAACTTGAAGATGGCCTATATGAAATAACCCAGGAAGACAACAAAAAGACAAAAAGAATTTTTAAAAAATGAAGGAAGTGTAAGAGAGCTCGCAGACAACCTTACATGCATGGACATCAAATAATGGGTGTTCCAGAAGGGAAGGAGAAAGGTAAAGGCATTAAAAATCTATTCAGTGAAATAATAAGAGAAAACTTCCTAGGTACAGGGAGAGACACAGACCTTCAGATTCAGGAAGCTCAAAGATTTTCAAACAGATTCAATCCATAAAGATCCTCTGTGAGGCAAAGCTCAAAGACAAAGAGAGAATCATAAAAACAGCAAGAGGAAAGCATCAAGTTATTCCTAATGGAGTCTCCATCAGACTAACAGCAGTATTCTAAACTGAAACTCTACAGGCAAGAAGAAAATGGAATGACATATTCAAAATACTAAAAGAAAAAACTTGCCAGGTAAGAATACTATACCCAGCAAGTCCATCCTTCAGAAATGAGGGAGAAGTAGTGTATTTTCCAGACAACAAAAACTGTAGGAATTCATCACCACACAACCAGCCCTGAAAGGAATTTTCAAGGGAGTCCAGCCTCTGGAACCTGAAAAACAATATTCATTACCACAAGTACATAAGAAAGAACAAAACCTACTGGTAAAACACAAATGCAAATGAGAAAGAAAAAAGAAACTAAATTTTAACACTTCAAAGCAACAAACAACAAAGACAAACAATAAAAGGGGAAGAAAGGAACAAAAGATATTTAAAACATCCACATGAGGATTGATAAAATGCCAGTAATGAGACAACACCTATCAATAACAACCCTAAGAGTAAATGGATTAAATTTCCCACTCAAAAGATACAGACTGATGGATTGGATCAAAAAACTAAACTCAAATATATGGTGTCTTCAAGAGACTCTTCTCAACTGTAAAGATGCACCCAGATGAATAGTGAAGGGATGGAAAAAGATATGCCACACAAATGGAAACAAAAATAAGGAGGAATACCTATTCTTATACTGGATAAAATAGACTTTAAACCCCAAACCATAAAAATATATAAAGAAAGCCACTATATAATGATAAAGAGATCAACCCAGCAAGAAGACATAACAATCATAAACATGTATGCAACCAAAACTGGAGCACCCAGTTATAAAAAGCAAACACTATTCAATCTACAGAAATAGATAGATCCCAATATGATAATACCTGAATACCCCTCTCTCATCATTGGTCAGATCATCCAGGCGACAAATCAAAAGAGAAACATAGGATTTAAACTACACTTTAGACAAATTGGACCTGGCAGATATCTACAGAACGTTTCTTCCAACAACTACCAAATATACATTCTTCTCATCAGCACATGGAACATTCTGCAAGACAGACCACGAGCTGGTCACAGATCAAGTCTGCATAAGTCAAAATCAAAATCAAAATCANAGACAGACCACGAGCTGGTCACAGATCAAGTCTGCATAAGTCAAAATCAAAATCAAAATCATCTTAACTATCTTTTAATGCCACAGTGGATTAAAACTAGAAATTAATAATAAGTGAAACTCAAGACTCTGTACAAATATATGGAAATTATAGCAAGCTCCTAATGATCTATTGGGTCCAAGAAGAAATTAAACAGGAAACCAAAAAGATTCTAGAAACCAATGAAAATAAAAACACAGCATGTCAAAACCTGTGGGACACTGAAAAAGTACTAAGGGAAGTTCATAGCAATAAATGCTTACATCAAAAATATAGAAAGAATGATTGTGCATTCTAATAATGAATAAGCTAGCTATACTGATCTAACCACCATACATTGTACACAATTATTGAAAATCAACATTGTACCCCACATGTATGTATAATAAAAAATACAATAAAAAATAAACAAAACAAAACACAACAAAACAGAAAGATTTCAATGAAATAACCTAACACTGTACCTCAAAGAACTAGAAAAAACAGAAATATCCAATCCTAAAGTTAGTAGAAGGAAAAAAATAATTAGATCAGAGCAGAACTAAATGATGTAGAGACACAAAAAACAATGAAACAAAAGTTGTCTTTTTGGGGGGAAGATACAAAAAATAGACAAACTATTAGCAAGATTAATGAAAAAAAGAAGAGAGAAAACCCAAATTACAAAATTCAGAAATAAAAAAGGAGACATTACTACCGACAGCACAAAAATACAAAAAACCATTAGAGCCTATTACAAACAACAGTACACCAACAAATTTGAAAAACTGGAGGAAATGAATACATTTCTGGACACATACAAACTACTAAGACTGAATCAAGAAGACATAGAAAATCTGAACAGATCAATAACAAGTGATGAGATTGAAGCAATAATCAGCAGTCTCCCAACAAAGAAACCCTCCAGACTGGATGCCTGAACTGCTGAATTCTTCCAAATCTGTAAAGTGGAATTAGTACCACTTTTCTTCAAACTATTCCAAAAAATTGAAAGAGGCCACTCTACCGAACTCATTCTATGAGACTAGCATCACTTTAATACCAAAAACTAGAAAAACATACAACAAAGAAAGAAAACTACAAGCTAATACCTCTGATGAATGTAGGTGCAAAAATCCTCAACAAAATATTAGTAATCAGAATACAGGAGCACATCAAAAAAATTATACGATCAGGTATAGAAGGAAAGTATCTCAAAACAATAAAACCCATTTACAACAAATCCACCACCAATATCATCCTGAGTGGAGAAAAACTGAAGGCTTTTCCTTTAAGAACAGGAACAGCACAAGTCTTACCACCCCTATTTAACATAGTACTTGAAGTACTAGCCACAGCAATCAGGCAAGAGAAAGAACTAAAGGACATCCAGATAGGAAAAGATGAAATCAAACTGTCCATGTTTGCAGATAATGTGATACTACATATAGAAAAATCTAAAGTCTCTACCAAAACACTCTTCTAGCTAATTATTAATTTCAGTGATGGTGCAGGATATAAAATCAGTACCCCCAAATCAGTTACATTTGTATTCTCCAGTAATGAACTAAAAGAAAGAAAAATCATGAAAGTAAGCCCATTTACAATAGTTGCCAAAAACTAAAATACTTAGGAATCTATTTAACCTAAGAGGAGAAAGATCTCTACAATGAGAACTACAAATCACTACTGAAAGAAATTAAAGAAGACACAAAAAGATGGAAAGACATTCCATGCTCTTGGATTGGAAGAATCAACATTATGAAAATGTCCATACTAGCTAAAGCTATCTACAAATTCAATGCAATTTCCATCAAGATACCAAGACAGACCACGAGCTGGTCACAGATCAAGTCTGCATAAGTCAAAATCAAAATCAAAATCAAAATCATCTTAACTATCTTTTAATGCCACAGTGGATTAAAACTAGAAATTAATAATAAGTGAAACTCAAGACTTTGTACAAATATATGGAAATTATAGCAAGCTCCTAATAATCTTTTTCACAGAAATAGGAAAAACAATCCTAACATTCATTTGGAACATTGAAAGACCCTGAATAGCCAAAGCAATCATTAGCAAAATAAAGCCAGAGGCATAGAACTACTTGACTTCAAATTATACTACAAAGCTATAGTAACCAAAACAGCATGGTACTGGCATAAAAATAGACACTAGCACCAATGCAACAGAATAGAGAACTCAGAAATCAGCCCACAGACTTACAGCCAACTACTCTTTCACAAAGGCACTAAGAACGTATGTTGGGGAAAAGACTGCCTCTTTAATAAATGGTGCTGAGAAAATTGGATATCTATATGTGGAAGAATGAAACTAGACCCACGATTCTTGCCATATAACAAAATCAACTCAAAATGGGTTAAAGACTTAAATACAATACTGGAAACTGCAAAATTATTAATGGAAAACAGGGGAAATACGTCAAGAGGTAGGATTGGGTAAAGACTTTATGAATAAGAGCCCCAAAGCACAAGCAACAATAGAAAAAATAAATTGGATTATATCAAACTAAAAAGCTTCTGCATAGCAAAGGAAACAATCAACAGAGTGAAACAACAAACTACAGAACAGGAAAAAATGTCTGCAAACTATGCATTTGACAAGGGATTAATATCCAGAATATATGAGGAACTCAAACAATTATACAGTAAAAAAAAAATAACCTACTAAAAATGGGCAAAGGAACTGAATTGACATTTTTCAAAGGAAGACATACAAATGGCCAACAGGTACTTAAAAAACTGCTCCACATCATGAATCATCAGAGAAATGAAAATTAAAACCACATTGAAATATTATCTCAGCCCAGTTAGACCAGCCATAGTTAAAAAGTCTGAGAATACCAAATGCTGGCAAGGATGTGGAGAAAGGGGAACTCTCCTACTGTACATAGTGACCGTACATTAGTACAGCCACTATGGAAAACAGTATGTTTTCTCAAACAACTACGGAAAGATCTATCATATAATCCAGCAATCCCACTTCTAGGCATATACCCAAAGTAATGAAAATCATCATATTGAAGGGATACATGCACTCCCTTGTCCATCACAGCTCTGTTTACAATAACCAAGATATGGAACCAACTAAATGTCCATTGATGGACAACTAGATAAGGAAAATGTGTTATGTGTACACTATGGAATACTACTCAGCCATAAAACGAACGAATTTCTGCCATTCACAGCAACATGAACAGCTTGGAGAAACTTACGATGAGTGAAATAAGCCAGGTACAGAGGGAAAAGTACTGCATGTCCTCACTTATAAGTGAGAGTTAAGGGAGAAAGAAGAAAGGAAAGAAAGACCATAGTGGTATGTTGGATTTGCAGAGGGAGAGAACATACCTAAAGTTGCTGGGGCGGGATGGGAGGGAGAGGAAAGTTGGGGAGAGGTTGGGTGTGGGGTATGGGGAATAATTACAATTTGTGGTAATGGGCATGCTGACAGTATTGATCTGATCATCACATCTTGAGAACAGGTGGTGATGGTCAACTTTGAAACACATGAATATGTATAGTCAATAAAATAAATTAATTTAAAAAATGCCAGCCAGAAAATAGTAGAACAATATCATTATCATTCTGAGAAATTTCAAACTGCAATTCTATTTTAGTGAAGATAGTCTTCACAAGTAAAGTTTAAATGAAAACTTTTCAGACAAAGCTGAGAGAATCTGTCACCAGCAGATGTGCATTACAAAAAAATTTAGAGGAAATTCTTCTGGCTGAAGGAAAATGATACTATGTAGAAACCTCAACGTACACATAAAAATGAAGTCGGTTATGAAAGGTAAATATAAAATAATGTTTTTTCCTTTCTTTCTTTCATTATTATATATTTTTTCCTCTACAAAAAAATTGAGACTATTTTTGTGACCAGGGGTTAGGCAGAGTTCTTAGATGCAACATTGAAAGTACGACCAATAAAAGTCAATTAATTATCCTTCATCAATGTTTATTATCTTTCATTCCGTGAAAGACACTCTTAAGGGTATGAAAAGACAAGCTATATACCAGGAGAAAATATTTTCAGATAACATATCTGGCAAGAAATTTGGATGTAGAATCCATAAAGACTTCTCAAAACTCAATAATAAGAAAATACACAATCTAATGAAAAAATAGGCAGAAAACACATACGAGGATGGCAAATAAACACATGGATAGATGTTCATCATCATTAGCTGTAGGAGAATCCAAATTGAAACCATGATGAGGTACTACTACACATCTATGGGAAAGGCAAAAATGATAAAACTGCTGACAATGTCAGGTAATAACAAGGGCAGAGAGTGCATGAAACTCTCCTGCATTGTTGATAGGAACAATGAATGGTACAGTCACTCTGGAAAATTGTTCAATGTTTTCTTTCAAGGTTAAACATACACATGCCATGTGATCCATCAATCCCACTTCTGGTTATCTGTCCTAGAGAAATGAAAACTTAGGCTTACACACACACAAACCTATACACAAATGTTCACAATTCACAATTGCTAAAATCTGGAAAACACTCAAATGCCCTTCAATTAGGGATTGAATGAACAAATTGTTGCATATCCATACAATAAAATATTCCTAAATAATATAAAGAAAGAAACTGTTAATACACTCAACAACTTGATTTCATTTTAAAGGCATTATTCTATGTGAACTCAAATGCCCTTCAATTAGGGATTGAATGAACAAATTGTTGCATATCCATACAATAAAATGTTCCTAAATAATATAAAGAAAGAAACTGTTAATACACTCAACAACTTGATTTCATTTTAAAGGCATTATTCTATGTGAAAAAAGTTCTTGTTATTCTATGCAAAAAGAATCTCAAAAGATAATGTGTGCTAATATTCAATTTATATGACATTCTCAAAATGACAAAACCATAGTGATGGAGAACAGATCAGTAGATTTTAGGGATTAAGGGTTATGTGTGTGTGAATTAGGGTTCTCCCAAACAACAAACCAATAGGATGAACATATATACATGCAAACATGCATATGCGCACACACACACACACACACACAATATTTACTGTAAGGAATTGGCTTATATAGTTATGAAGACTGAAAAGTCTCAAGGTCTGCAAGATTTGGCAAGTCTGAGACCCAGGAGAGCTAATGATGTACTTCCAGTCTGAGTCCAAAGGCCCACGACCTAGAAGAGCTGATAGTATAGTTCCAGTCCAAAGGTAGGCTGGTGAGAAACCCAGGAATAGCCAATATTTCAGTTCAAGTATGAAGGCAGGAAAAAAATGTTGTCCCAGTTTGAAAGCAGTTAGAGAAGAGAAAATTTTCTCTTCCTCAGAGGAAGGTCAGTATTTCTGTTCTATTTAGGCCCTCAATTGATTAGAAGAGATGAACCCACATGAGAGAGGGTAATCCTCTTTACTTACTCTACTGACTGAAATGTTAATCTTATCCAGAAAAACCCTCACAGACATGCACCGAATAACATTTGATCAAATATATGGGCACCCTGTGGTCCAGTCAAGTTGATGCAAATTGACACCACCACATGATATATACACAAATTGTTAGCACAAGGGATTTTTGCTTGGAACTTTTCTGTATTCTTTTTATTTTTTAATTGACATTCATTAATTGTACATATTCATGGAGTACAGAATTATATTTCAATTCATGTATACAATGTGTGATGATCAAATCAGAGTAATTAGGATATTCATCATCACAAAAATTAATCATTTCTTCGTGATGGGAGTATTTGAGCTTTTCTCATCTAGTCACTTGAGAACATACAAGTTATTGTTAATTATATGTGCCTAACACTACTGTAGACCACTAGAACTTATTTTTCCTGTCTAGCTGTACTTTGGTGTCTATCTCTTTGCCGCTCTCCTCATCCCCGCCTTTACTAACCACAATTCTAATCTATACTTCCATAGGCTCAACTTTTTTAGCTCCCACATTTGAATGAGAGCATGTAGTATTTATTTATCACTTTTCTGTATTCTGATTAAGGTGATGGTTACACAAATATAGTGTTAAATTCATAGAATTATACACTAAAATTAAAATAAAGTCAATTCTGCTATCTGTTAATTTAAAAAGTAAAAAAAAATGACTATTTCAAATAAAGACAATAATATATTATGGTGTTTATAGTGTATGTGGAAGTAAAATATGTCACAATAAGAGCACAAAGTCTGAAAGTGGGTAAATTGAAGTGCACTGTCATAAGGTGTTTACATTATATGTGAAGTGACATAATATTTGCAGGTGTAATGTAATGAGTTATTGATGCTACTGTAAACTCCAGAACAATCAGCAAAAATAAAAATAAAAATAAAGAGGTATGTTGATATACCAAAAGAATAGATTACAAACACTCTATTAGGGCCGGCCCGGTGGCGCACTGGATAGTGCGCCGCTTGGGAAGCG
>NW_007732744.1:49187-50413 GCF_000696425.1 Galeopterus variegatus
GTTGTGATCCATTGCCGGACACGGAAAAAGACAAAAGACAAAAAAAACAAAACAAAACAAACAAACAAAAAAACCCCACTCTATTAAGCCAAATGAATATGGGGGTGGGGGAAGAAACAAATAATAGATGGGGTGAATTTTTAAATAGCAATATATTGCATCTAAATAAAACCATATTGATAATTACATTAAAAGTAAATGAACTAGACCTCCAATGAGAAGGCAGAAATTGTCAGATGAGATTAAAAAACAAAACTCAACTGCTTGCTGTCAACAAGAAATGCATTTTAAACATAAGAACAGAAAAAATTTAAAGGCAAGAGAATGGAAAATTATACAATCTCCAAATATTAATCATAACAAAGTTTGACTGGTAAACAAATTATACTCCAGGAGAAAAATATTATCAAGGGTAAAGAGTAATGCATAAAAATGTTAAAAAGGACAATTCATCAAGAAAACATAATAATCCTCAATAAGTATGTTCCCATGACAGAACTTCTAAGTGTGAGAAACAAGTGCAGAGAGTACTGAAAGGAAAAATAAATAAAACCACAACTGTATATGGAGATTTCAACATTCCTACTCAATAACTGAAGTTCTGAGTCAACAGAAAAATCAGTAAGGTGACAGAAAAAACAGCGCTACCAGCATGCCTAATTGATATTTATAGAACAGTATGACAAGGGCAGAAAACACATTCTTTTCAAGTGACATGAAACATAAGAAAACCAGACTCTGTTCAGGGCAATAAAACAAAATTCAATAAATTTACGAGAACTTAAATCATACAGTGTATGTGATCTGTCCACAAAAAAATTAAATTAGAAATTAAAAACAGAAAGCTATCTGGAAAACCACAAAAGTATTTGGAAACTTAAAAAAAACACTTTTCTAAATAACCCTCAGGTCAAAGGGGAAATCACAAGACAAGTTAGAAAGTATTTTGAGCCTAACGGAATTAAGTCATAACACAACAGCATAATTGCAATAGAGTTAAGTCAGTGTTTTGAAGGAAATTTATAGCATGGGTATATACATTGCCAAATCCCATTGAACTATGACTTAAACAGAGTGAATTTTATTTTATGTAATGTAGTCCTTAATTAATTAAGAAATATGGCTGTTAATTAACGGCAAAAAACCTCATTTCACCAACTTGTGAACTCAAGACTTTCTTCCAGAATATCACTTTTGAAGGACTATATATAGAATTTTTCATTATG
>NW_007732744.1:52987-54005 GCF_000696425.1 Galeopterus variegatus
GAATGTTTATACTAAGCATCATTTTATATGTACCTTAAAATTATAGGAAAAAGTTAAAAATTAAGAAAAATATTATCCACAGTCTTTATAAATACTAATAAAATGCTTACACTAATAAAAAATTTATCAGATATACAGTGATTAATAAATAAAATGAATATAGATTAAGATAAGAGTTGGAGATAAATGTAAATTTAGTGAGCTGTTTATCTTTATATTAATCAGAAAAAAACAGAAAATGTTAACACCTAGATAAGAAAGGTGAAAAATGTTTATTTTAAAATTAAGATTAGTGTTTTCAAAGGAACATCTGAAATCTTATCTGTGATTAAAATGTTCTTCAGTAATAACTTGGCTTAGTAGGAAAGTAGTGGTGATATAGGAAAGGAAATGAGTTCAAAAGAAATGATGTGAATCATCCATATTCCTATTTAAGACATGTCTAATTTTAGGAGATTTAAAAGGGAATATACAGAGGACATGTTGAATGAAACCAGCAGATACCACGCCCATATTGGTCTCTTTTTCTTCACTTCCTGTAATCCATGCTCAACTTTAGAAAGTCTGAACAGCAACAACAACAACAACAACAGCAAAAGAGTATTAAAGAAAAAAACCCCATAAATGTTAACCACACTAATGTATCAGCATAATTATATTTTTGTATTTTAATGCATTAACATTTATTATTAAATTAGTATTACAAATGTCCTGTGAACTGAATATAAACAAGATTCTATCATGTGAGTGAACTCTATTTTAATTCAAATATTCCCTCATTTTTAATATAGAGATTGTTACTCTACATCTCTGAAATAAATAATACTATAACCAACATCTTTGTACATAAAGCTGTGTATGTCAATCTGATTATTTCCTTATAAGCATTTTCTAGTAGCAAAGTTATTTGGCAAAAAGTGAATCAATATTTAGAGGCTTTTAAATGTATTTACAATTTTTTTTTCAAGAAAGATTTTAACAATTTATAATCTCATTGGTAATGTATAAGCATGTCTTT
>NW_007732744.1:54015-58462 GCF_000696425.1 Galeopterus variegatus
TTC
This sequence comes from Galeopterus variegatus, assembly GCF_000696425.1. Lineage (NCBI taxonomy): Eukaryota > Metazoa > Chordata > Mammalia > Dermoptera > Cynocephalidae > Galeopterus > Galeopterus variegatus. The sequence goes on from NW_007732744.1 coordinate 54,019, forward strand.
TTCACTTCCTGTAATCCATGCTCAACTTTAGAAAGTCTGAACAGCAACAACAACAACAGCAAAAGAGTATTAAAGAAAAAAACCCCATAAATGTTAACCACACTAATGTATCAGCATAATTATATCTATATATATATGTATATTTTTGTCTTTTTCCGTGTCCGGCATCGGATCGCAACCCTCAGTGTCGCCCCCGCACCGGACCGGGACCGGCAACGGGACCGCAACCCTCGGCATTGCTCTCGCTCCTCGCTCAGCCAGCGAGCGGGAACCGGTCTGCATGTGGGATCCGAACCCTCGGGTGGGAGCGCCGCCACGCTTCCCAAGCGGAGCACTATCCAGTGCGCCACTGGGCCGGCCCCAGCATAATTATATTTTTGTATTTTAATGCATTAACATTTATTATTAAATTAGTATTACAAATGTCCTGTGAACTGAATATAAACAAGATTCTATCATGTGAGTGAACTATATTTTAATTCAAATATTCCCTCATTTTTAATATAGAGATTGTTACTCTACATCTCTGAAATAAATAATACTGTAACCAACATCTTTGTACATAAAGCCGTGTATGTCAATCTGATTATTTCCTTATAAGCATTTCCTAGTAGCAAAGTTATTTGGCAAAAAGTGAATCAATATTTAGAGGCTTTTAAATGTATTTACAATTTTTTTCAAGAAAGATTTTAACAATTTATAATCTCATTGGTAATGTATAAGCATGTCTTTGCTAATAATAGGCATTAAAATTTTTTCACATCTTGCTAACTTGAAATCTAATTGTTATGTTAGTTTAACTTGGCTTGATTAGCCATGAAGATAAATATTTTTTGTGTGTGTTATGTCATTTGTACTTCTTATTTTGTAAGTAGTCTTTTCCATTTTTGTGAAGAATGTCATTGGTATTTTGATGGGGATTGCATTCCTCTGTAGATAACTTTGGATAGTAGGGATATTTTCACAATGTTAATTCTTCTAATCCAAGAGCATGGAATGTCTTTCCATCCTTTTATGTCCTCTTTAAATTCTTTCAAGAGAGATTTGTAGTTCTTGTTGTAGACTTCTTTCACCTCCTTGGTTAAATTTATTCCTAGGTATTTTATTTCTCTGGGTGACTATTGTAAATGAACTAGCTTTCTTGATTTCTTTTCTGCTAGGTTGTTGTTGGAGTATAAAAACACAGATGATTTTTGTGTGTTGATTTTGTATTCTACAACATTACTAAAATTGTTTATCAACTCTAAGAGGTTTTTTGTAGAGTTTTTAGGCTGTTCTAAATATAGGATCATGTTATCTGCAAACAGGGACAATTTGACTTTGTTTTTTTCCAACTTGGATGCCCTTTATTTCTTTCTCTTGCCTGATTGCCCTAGTTAATACTTTCAATACTGTGTTAAATAAGAATGGTGATAGTGGGCATCCTTGTTTTATTCCCATTCTCAAGAGAAAAGGTGAAAGCATACAAACACATCATTCAGGATGATATTGGAGTTGTGTTTGTCCTATATGGCTTTTACTGTGTTGAGATACTTTCCTTCTCTACCTAAATTGCTGAGAGTCTTTATCATGAAGGAATGTTGAATTTTGTTAAATGCTTTTTCTGCATCTATTGAGATAATCATATGACTTTTATCCTTGATTTTGTTGATGTGCGTATCACATTTATTGACTTACATATGTTGAACCATCCTAACATTCATACAAAACAGCAAAAGACTCTGAATAGCCAAAGCAATCCTGAGCAAATAAATAAATAAATAAACAAAGTTGAAGGCATCACACTACCTGGCTTCAAACTATACTACAAATCTATAGTTTTATGTTACTGGCATAAAAACAGACACCTACCAATGGAACAGAATAGAGAATCCAGAAATCAACCTACAAACCTACAGCCAGCTGGCCTTTGACAGGGGAACCAAGAACATACATTGGGAAAAAGACTGCCTCTTCAATAAATGGTGCTGGCAAAACTGGACATCCATATGTAGAAGAATGAAACTAGACCTGTATTTCTCACCATATACCATAATCAACTCAAAATGGATTAAAGACATAAATACAAAATGAAATGATAAAACTTCTAAAATAAATGCAGGGAAACACTTCAGGAAGTAGGACTGGGCAAAGAATTTATGAATAAGACCAAAAGCATAGGCAACAAAAGGAAAAATAATCAAATGGAATTATATCAAACTACAAAGTTTCTGCACAGCAAAAGAAACAATTAGCAGAGCAAAAAAGCAACCTATGGAGAGGGAGAAAATATTTGTAAACTATGCATCAAAGGATTAATATCCAGAATATACAGGAACTCAAACAACTTAACTGTAAGAAAATAAATAACCTGATTAAAAAATGAGCAAAGGAGCTGAAGAGGCATTTCTCAAAGAAAGATGTGCAAATGGCCAACAGACATATGAGAAAATGCTCGACATCACTCAGTATTAGGGAGATGCTGATCAAAACCACATTAAGATATCATCTCACCCCAGCTGGGCTGGCTATTATTACAAAAATGAAGAACAACAAATGCTGGTGAGGATGTGGAGAAAGGGGAACCCTCTTACACAGTTGGTGGGACTGTAAATTGGTGCAGCAATTATGGAAAATGGTATGGAGATTCCTCAAACAGCTACAGATAGAACTACCATATGATCCAGCAATCCCACTGCTGGGAATATACCCAAATGAATGGAAATCATCATGTTGAAGGGATACCTGCTTTCCCATGTTTATTGCTGCTGTATTTACAATAGCCAAGAGTTGGAACCAACTTAAATGTCCATTGATACGTGACTAGATAAGGAAAACGTGTTATATATACATAATGGAATACTACTTTGTCATAAAAATGAATGAAATATTGTCATCTGCAGCCTGCTGTATTTACAATAGCCAAGAGTTGGAACCAACTTAAATGTCCATTGATACGTGACTAGATAAGGAAAACGTGGTATATATACATAATGGAATACTACTTTGTCATAAAAATGAATGAAATATTGTCATCTGCAGCAGCATGGATGAACTTACAGGAAATCATGTTAAGTGAAAAAAGCCAGGCACAGAAATAGAAATACTGTATGTCTTCATTCACAAGTGGGAGCTAAAAATAAACATATAAATAAAAGAAAGAAAGAAAGAAAGATACAACAATCACAATAATATGCTGAACTTTCATAAAGAGAACTGAGGTTATCAGAGGTGGGAAAGGGCCTGGGGGAAGGGAGGAATTGGTAAAGGGCAATGAAAAGCAATGACATTTTACATCGTTGAATATAATAATTATTCTGATTTGAGCATCACATATTGCACACGGGTATTGATATTCAACTCTGTATCCCACATACATGTACAATGAACTATGTTATAAAATTTAAATTTAAAAAAGTAAGTTATCCATTCCAGTGCTGTCCAATAGAAATAGAAATAGAGTCAAATACTTAATTTTAAAGTTTCCAGTAGTCACATTAAAAAGAGTATAAAGAAATATGGGGAATGGATTTTACTAATATAGTTTATTTAACACAATTACCATTTAAACATGTGATCAATATAATATTATTAATGAGAAATTAAAAAACGTTTCATACTTAGTCTTTGAAATCTATTATACACTTGACACTTGCAACATATCTCAATTAGGACTAGTCACATTTGAAGTGTCAATAATCACATGTGGCTGATAGATACCTAATTGGACTGGGCAGCACTAGAAGGGGAAAGGGGGATCTTCTGTTCTTTTCTTAGAGTTCCCATCTTAGGTGTATTTCCTAGACAAAAAAAAAAACAGAGTTAGACATGTCAAAAGGAACAGAAAAAGAGTCGGTTTCCACTGGTTTTTAGCCTAGGATTTCCTTACCTGACCCATGCCTCTGTTTTTTCCAAATAGAAGTAAGAGTATATTTCTCTGTAAGTAGTGGAGGAAGAGAAGGGGGAGACTCACCTCCTGCAGAAAATTGAAGATGGACTCGGTGCCACAGGAGGTCAACTTGAGCTCAGCCATGACACACTAAGACCCCCCAAATCAAAGAGATAGTTCTTCATCATCTTTAGTATAAAAAGCAATTCAACTATTCCAAGTCTCTAATCCATTTTGCACTTCCAAATCATTCTGGGGGAGTGGGGAAGGCCTTTAGCATAATCTCTTTAACATAATCCATCCTCTAACCAAAGCATTTGGAATCATACGTAGAAATAATTTTTTCTTGTTTGGAATCACACCCATGGCTAGGGATTCTTGATTTTTCCTATACATTCCACTAAAATTCTTATTGGACTCTCTATATTTTAAAAAAAAACAATTACTGAAGTCATTTTTGTTGAATATACACGTAGACGTGCACTATATTTGAAGTCTCTGTCTTTCTCTCTCTATATATACACACACATAATACAAAATATCTCTATTTATATATATTAAGGTATTCATACACTG
>NW_007732744.1:58989-60450 GCF_000696425.1 Galeopterus variegatus
TATATACACACACATAATACAAAATATCTCTATTTATATATATTAAGGTATTCATACACTGATTTCTTATGTATAAGATGTATAAATAAAATGCTTACAAATATATTTATCTATCTACATAAGTTAGTAATAAGTTACTGAAATTAAGCACTGTATCATTTATTTACATAAGAGATAATATGTTTTCTCAGCATGCTCTAAATTTTTTTCTTTGAGAAAAATGTTTCTCCCTGGAAGAGCTTGAGGGACTTCTCTCTCTGAATAGAAGAGACACATCCCTTAGCACCTTGAGCAGTGTTGGAGGTGGCTTAAAGTACTTGGTGTACTGGCAGAGACATAGGACATAAAAAAGAGATAGATTGGACATAGCTGCCAATCTCTGAATCTTAGGATTTTCTAGGGAAGTCTGTCCGTGCCTCTGCCTCTACTTGTATAACAGTGGCCATCAAAGAAAGCTTATGCAATGTAGGATGTGGCATACCTCATTCTCCTTTGCTCTGGGTAGGGGAGATTTCTGTAGTCCCAAGAATGCTCATTTAGAGTCCCCCCCATACCAATTTTCCTCTCAAGCACAATGTCCAAGCTTAGCCCCAGTTTCTTCTCTAGGATCTATTCAGTGACTGTCATGAGCTTTTGAGCTTCAAACCCCACTGTGCATAAAGATGCCTCTGCTTCCTTGTGGATTTAGGCTTCTCTCAGAGGTGGACATAGACTTGGTTTCCTGAATGGTGCTTCCTTTACCTTTTTTCCTGGTAGGAAGCCTCTGAAAAAGCTCCTGCATCTATTTTTCAGTGTGACTTTCTCAAGGAGTCTCTTCCTCCCAAGGCAGAACTGGAGTAACTTGCTCACAAGGTATATGCTAAGCCCCTTGTGCCAGGGGTTGTGCCAGGGTGTTCTTCATTTCAGTTTGAGGGAATTCCCAACCCAGCATCCCTCGCCCTCCATGATTTCCTGCTTTGGGTCCTGTAGGGTCTTTTCTCACTTGATTTGAGACTAAATTATTTTCCTCGCTTTTCCCTGGGGCTTGCTATCTAGAGCTCCAGCTGCCCCAGGAGGCTTCCTATAACCTGCCTGCAGATGTCCATCACCTTGGAAGCTGCCTTGTCCTCACTAGGCATGCTCTGAGGATGGGACTGTAGGACATAAGCAGTTAAGCTGCCTGAAGCAGGAGGGTATTCAGTGGGACAGCTATGAGTTTGTTTCTAAAGCTCAATCTTCAATTTGACTCACCAGAAACCTACTCTTCATGGTGTGACCGGGCTGATTCCTGGATAAAAATATCTAATGTAGTGGAGGGCATTCTTTGGTCACTGCACAGGCTATGCAGATCCAAATTGGCTTGTGGGGGTTTCCAGCTCACTAGATGCCAGGGTATCTCTTGATGGTTATTGAGGAGTTCGGATTCCTCAGTCTGATTATCCTGCTGGACTCTGCTTCTTGAAAGAATTCCTAAGTTCGTGG
>NW_007732744.1:61664-67935 GCF_000696425.1 Galeopterus variegatus
GGATGGTGACAAAATTTGGGGGTGATTATCTAGTTTCCTTGACTTGCCTGCACGTTTTTTTTCTAAGAGGCTGGGCAACCTTGGCTACTGAATCAGCTCCAGAACATGGCTGACTGAGGGGGATAAGGCAGACCAAGAAGACCCTCAGATTGAGCCTTTCTCAACTTCAAGACGCAAGTAGGTTAAAGAATCTTGACAGGTAGGACCCACTTCTTTCTCACTTGACTTTTTAATATGGACTTCTGGCACTTGTCAAGTACTAGGATTAAGGAAAGAAAGCTCCCAAAAGGTATTCAGGAGATATTCTCAACTCATCGAAGTGTCAAAATTCTTGTTTCCAAGTGAGTATGGAACTTCCTTAAAGGAGGCAATGTGGCAAAGCAGCAATATCTATGAACAACACGTACTTATACACATATGACGGTATTTCAAAAAGTTCATGGAAAGATTCATATTAGCTTTTAATTTTATTTTTTCACAAACTTTTTGAAATGCCCTTATATAAGTTTTATCCTGATTGATCTGTCCCAATTTCTTGTCTAAATGTATTTTTAGGTTATTTTTTTCCCTAATTGCTTTTGGTCCAGGTACTTCCTTGAGCCTTTGATGAGAAATTCCTGGAGTAGCTCACCAAGTCTTCGCTCTTTGTCTCCTTCTCAGAATCAACCCACAGCCTCTTCTCTGGCTGTCTTCCTGAGCTTATCTTTCTGTCCCTTCTGCAGGTTGTGCCTCAGACACTTGCCTAGAACATTTCCTAACTGAAACTTTGCTTGACCTTTAAAATGGAAGCTTCCTGGACGCCTCCATCCAACCTTCCTCGTATCCTCCTGGAGGGATGGGGAGTCTGTGTTTGCCCTTTCTTTGGGATCATTGTTAATGGGAGGATCTCTAGGAAGGATAGACTGGAACAGAGGCCTGGGAGGCCACCTTGTACTGGGAAAGAATGGAAGCTTGTGGACTAAAAGCTTCTTGAGATCTCTGGAATAGAGAGTAAACCTCACAAAATTTCCAGCTGCTTTTGCAACAAATGCCCATTGAATTTTACGTAAGAGTAGAGATTGTACCTCATTCTAGACTCTAGAGAAGGTTGCTTCAGAGGCCAAAATTTGGGTTGGCGAAGAAGGTCATAGGAGAAGTAAAGATGATTCAAACTGAGCCTGAAACTAAATTTGAGCTTGAGTTAGGGACAAGGAACAGGGAGGGAAAAAAACATCCTCAGAGACCATGAACATACAACCTCATGGAAGTGCCAGATTAAGATAAGTTCTGGGAGACCTTAGGGTTGACAGGCTGAACTTTATACCTTTAGAGGCTTTTAGAGGCATTTTTTTTTTCTGAATTGGCACTGAAAGACAAGAAATAATGAAGGACTGGGATCTAATTCTCTGGGCAAGTACAGACATCTATTATTATGTGTTTCTATAGTGTATAAAGGGGTTTCTGTATTTTTTTCCTATAATTCATTTTTTTACATAAATAAAATATTTTGTTTTTCCTTCTTTGCAAAACTCAAAGAGTGGGGACTTCGAATCAAGACAGTGGAATAGATGGTCCCTAGTGTCACTCTCTCCCACAAATCAACCAATTTACAGCTATAAAAAAGAGATGACAGCCAAGCTGGGACTCTTAGAGCTCAGGAGAAGAGGAGGAGAGACCTAAGGAGCTCACGAAGGCAGGAGAAGCCACGATGAGAGAAAGAAAAAACTGCTCGGAGCATTTCAGGCCATGGCTGCTTCCACACTGGAGCTGCTGAGTGCACAGAGCAGGAGCTGGCAAAAGCTGTAGCTGTGCCCCTTGGATGAGGTTGCTTGGAGGCCAGCAAGACCACTAATAGGATTCCTGTGGACCCACACAGGAGCAAAGCGCCACAACAACTGAAAAAAAGGAGCCACTCAGAGGCTGGTGAGTCATTGCAAGGGACCGAAGCACAGCCCATCCCATGGGAAGTGTTTGGAGAACGGGTGGTGGAGGATATGGGCCCACTGGGGAAACACTGGGACACAGCAAAGACAGCTGTCTGTCTGCCAATCAGTGCAGAACCATTCAGAAAAGACTGGTCAGGAATATAGAATTACACAGGGCGCAGTTTGATGAAAAGACTCAGGCCCAGGCCAGAGTTTCTACATAACCTAGGTATGCCAGANAGTCAATTTCCTATATAGTTTTAGTCGGAGTGGCCTCTGGAAGCTCAGGGTCAAAACCAGAGGGTGACTGTCTTGAAGCCATCTGGACTGGATACCTATAGGTGAGAAGCTGGGAAGAAGACTACCCAGGATGGTGACAAAATTTGGGGGTGATTATCTAGTTTCCTTGACTTGCCTGCACGTTTTTTTCTAAGAGGCTGGGCAGCCTTGGCTACTGAATCAGCTCCAGAACATGGGGGACTGAGGGGGATAAGGCAGACCAAGAAGACCCTTAGATTGAGCCTTTCTCAACTTCAAGACGCAAGTAGGTCAAAGAATCTCGACAGGTAGGACCCACGTCTTTCTCAGTTGACTTTTTAATATGGACTCTGGCACTTGTCAAGTACTAGGATTAAGGAAAGAAAGCTCCCAAAAGGTATTCAGGAGATATTCTCAACTCATCGAAGTGTCAAAATTCTTGTTTCCAAGTGAGTATGGAACTTCCTTAAAGGAGGCAATGTGGAAAAGCAGCAATATCTGTGAACAACACGTACTTATACACATGTGACGGTATTTCAAAAAGTTCATGGAAAGATTCATATTAGCTTTTAATTTTATTTTTTCACAAATTTTCTGAAATGCCCTTATATAAGTTTTATCCTGATTGATCTGTCCCAATTTCTTGTCTAAATGTATTTTTAGGTTATTTTTTTCCCTAATTGCTTTTGGTCCAGGTACTTCCTTGAGCCTTTGATGAGAAATTCCTGGAGTAGCTCACCAAGTCTTCGCTCTTTGTCTCCTTCTCAGAATCAACCCACAGCCTCTTCTCTGGCTGTCTTCCTGAGCTTATCTTTCTGTCCCTTCTGCAGGTTGTGCCCCAGACACTTGCATAGAACATTTTCTAACTGAAAGTTTGATTGACCTTTTAAATGGAAGCTTCCTGGACGCCTCCATCCAACCTTCCTCGTATCCTCCTGGAGGGATGGGGAGTCTGTGTTTGCCCTTTCTTTGGGATCATTGTTAATGGGAGGATCTCTAGGAAGGATAGACTGGAACAGAGGCCTGGGAGGCCACATTGTACTGGGAAAGAATGGAAGCTTGTGGACTAAAAGCATCTTGAGATCTCTGGAATAGAGAGTAAACCTCACAAAATTTCCAGCTGCTTTTGCAACAAATGCCCATTGAATTTTACGTAAGAGTAGAGATTGTACCTCATTCTAGACTCTAGAGAAGGTTGCTTCAGAGGCCAAAATTTGGGTTGGCGAAGAAGGTCATAGGAGAAGTAAAGATGATTCAAACTGAGCCTGAAACTAAATTTGAGCTTGAGTTAGGGACAAGGAACAGGGAGGGAAAAAAACATCCTCAGAGACCATGAACATACAACCTCATGGAAGTGCCAGATTAAGATAAGTTCTGGGAGACCTTAGGGTTGACAGGCTGAACTTTATACCTTTAGAGGCTTTTAGAGGCATTTTTTTTTTCTGAATTGGCACTGAAAGACAAGAAATAATGAAGGACTGGGATCTAATTCTCTGGGCAAGTACAGACATCTATTATTATGTGTTTCTATAGTGTATAAAGGGGTTTCTGTATTTTTTTCCTATAATTCATTTTTTTACATAAATAAAATATTTTGTTTTTCCTTCTTTGCAAAACTCAAAGAGTGGGGACTTCGAATCAAGACAGTGGAATAGATGGTCCCTAGTGTCACTCTCTCCCACAAATCAACCAATTTACAGCTATAAAAAAGAGATGACAGCCAAGCTGGGACTCTTAGAGCTCAGGAGAAGAGGAGGAGAGACCTAAGGAGCTCACGAAGGCAGGAGAAGCCACGATGAGAGAAAGAAAAAACTGCTCGGAGCATTTCAGGCCATGGCTGCTTCCACACTGGAGCTGCTGAGTGCACAGAGCAGGAGCTGGCAAAAGCTGTAGCTGTGCCCCTTGGATGAGGTTGCTTGGAGGCCAGCAAGACCACTAATAGGATTCCTGTGGACCCACACAGGAGCAAAGCGCCACAACAACTGAAAAAAAGGAGCCACTCAGAGGCTGGTGAGTCATTGCAAGGGACCGAAGCACAGCCCATCCCATGGGAAGTGTTTGGAGAATGGGTGGTGGGGGATATGGGCCCACTGGGGAAACACTGGGACACAGCAAGGACAGCTGTCTGTCTGCCAATCAGTGCAGAACCATTCAGAAAAGACTGGTCAGGAATATAGAATTACACAGGGCGCAGTTTGATGAAAAGACTCAGGCCCAGGCCAGAGTTTCTACATAACCTAGGTATGCCAGATCACATGAGAGCTGGAAGTACCTATAGAGCCAACCATTAAACCCTGAGCCGCACAAAAAGCCTTCCCCAGGGAATCAGCAGTAAAGCAGCAGTTTAGCTCAACCACACAGCTTAAGTGCTGGTCCCCACAGGAAGTTCCCCCATTTTAAAAATAAGCAAAGGATAAGAAATTAGTTCCAGTGTAAAGTTTAAATGCTGGGAAAAGCAAATAATCCAATACTGAACTGAAAGAAAAAACAAAGTACCTGCAACCAGAGACAAAATTTGTTATTAACTAGTAAAAGTCTCATTTCACCAAAGAACACCTGTAACATTTAGAAAGACCCAAAGTTCCCTGGGCTACCAAGCCAGAAAGCGGGAAAGTCCAGTGTCCTGAGCAATGCCTCCCAACACCTGCAACCAGTCCCGAGGGTGGGGGATAAGGGCCTAGGCCACACTCTCCTGACCTGGACAGCCAGCCCAGTGGCGACCACCGTGCTCCCACAGGAAGCCCCCAGTCTCCCCTGTGAGAATGAGGAGGTTGCAACAGGCCTCAATCCTGCCTCTCCTCCTTCCTCCTTCTTCCATTACATTTCCTTCCCCTTTTCTTTCTCCCCCTCCTTCCCAACTGCCCAGCTGCTCTGCAACAACATCCTAGAATGTAAAAAATAATATTAATAAAACTACACTTTCTTTAAAAAAAAAAACAAAACTCAAAGAATGATGTCTCTACAAGATCTGTCATTTTTTTCAGCTAGTAGCTCTCTTTTGTTGAAGGGCACAGAATCTCAGAACTACAGATGTATATGTACTACATCAGTTAATATTCTGCTCCCTGAGGACAGAACCAGAGCTCCAGCATCTTACCAGTGGCTTTCACAAGACCAGCTATGCTCCAGTGATCAGCCACAACACAGTAGGAAGGCCTGACCTACAGACACCAGAAATGGGAAAGTGACTGATAAGTGTTAAGAGACTCTGCTTTCTTGCAGATATCCTGAACTCTCTTAATAACCTAATTCATGGCCCCTAAGTCACCGCATTTGGGATTTGACCCTGGAGCTCTTCACTACAGCTAGGTACATGATCTGTCAGTTTTGAAAAGGAACTCTGATCCTCACTCAAATCTCTGCCATGCTCAGCCTATTCCCGTAGAAGGCTGATCTTGTATTCTTTCCAGAAAGTTCATTTATCAGATGTCTCACCATGTCAAAGTAATTGATTGAGAAATATGGGAACAGGAACAAAAAATAAAGGGCCAGTCTCTGATGACTGCAAGCCTAGAATGTCCTTACATGATTCATGATTTGATTTTTCTAAGCTAACATTAATTCCTCTGTGGGCAGTAGTGCAACATAAGGAGAAGTCCCACCTCACAGAAAAAAGCAAAAAATGGATCAATCAATGCTCCAAGCTAACTGAGCTTAGCTGTAGGAGCTTCTCAGCTTCTCATTAAAAAAGAGGTAGCCAGAATATTATTCAGCCTTAAGAAAAAAAAAAAAAAATTCTGATACATGCTGCAATGTGGTTAAACCTTATAAACACTATGCTAAGTGAAATGAGCCAGATACAAAAGGGCAAATATTGTATGAATCCACTTATACTGGGTACCTAGAATGGGCAAATTGATAGAGACAGAAAGTAGAATAGATTTTATCAGGGGCTGGAGGGAGGGAGCATGGGGGGTCATTGCTTAAGGAGAACAGAGTTTCAGTATGTTCTGGGAATGGATAAAGATACACGACAATGTGAATATACTTAATGGCACTCAATTGCACACTTAAAATTAGATAAACTGGCAAATTTACACGTTCATCATCTGAAGCACACTGAAGCATTTCACATACTCTAATAAAGAGTTCTAGAGCCTCATGGAATA
>NW_007732744.1:69000-74163 GCF_000696425.1 Galeopterus variegatus
ATCACAATCTAACCTCTTACAATAACAGTATCATATATAAAACATATACAATATATTTTGTTTCAAATCACAACTATGGTTACTGTATTACAAAAGGTTTTCTGATTTTTCTCATCTACTTTCTTTTTCCAGAAATTCCTACTCGCCTTTCTTTACTATTAAAAATGATTAATGATATCATATTCATTGATAGATTTTATCTGTTTTATCATCCGGTAGTATGAGAAAATTCTGGAACTTACTGCTTCATTATTAAGGTTATATACTGATGAAATGAAGCATGGCATTATTTCCTTACATTGTTTTCTTCCACTAGGGCATGCAGTCCTTCTTACACACATNCTGGGAATGGATAAAGATACACGACAATGTGAATATACTTAATGGCACTCAATTGCACACTTAAAATTAGATAAACTGGCAAATTTACACGTTCATCATCTGAAGCACACTGAAGCATTTCACATACTCTAATAAAGAGTTCTAGAGCCTCATGGAATACTCACACAGGGCTCTTGAGGATAGAGGAGAAAACATAGAGGAAGGTGAACCTATACTCCTTTCTCCTACCATCCTGTCCAGCAAATCCATCCTCTCTTCCTGAACCTTCTAGATCCTTCCATGCTTCTCTGGGCTTTCCAATTTTTCGGCTCTGTTCTTTCATCATATTATGTATCTATCTTAGCACCGTTTTCTATTTATTCCACCTGTATTTCAGCTTGGGCCCCCTTTACCACTTGGAGGTCTGAACTTGACCCCCACCAACTCCAAAGTTGGAGAGAGTTCTTTGGAATAATTCCCAGAGATTTACCTCAGGCATCTCCTATGTCCTCAGTTGCAGCTTCCCCACATACGATTTTGCTTGGGATTAACCCAGGGATAAACTCAGTTTTTTAAAAATTTCCCCCGAAAGAATCCACACTGATGGAAAGGAATTAGTGAGAATTGTGACATTTACAAAAGCACTGTAATAAGGCTGAAAAAGAAAGACACAGGTGCATAGAAAACACCATGGCAAACAACTTAAAAACCCACTCTTAGTATTTTTTATTTGACAAAGCCCTTTTGGGATGCTCTGTCCTTGAGGGTTCCTGTCCTCACTCATCTTTCTCACCTCTTTCTCCAAAGTCACCTTCATGATGACTCCAATTAACATTTATATTTTCGCTCCAGCGATTGAACATAGATATTCAGCTCTTCCAAATCTCTACCTTAACTTGCACTCAACTATCATCCCTTGAGAAGAGGACTTTCTTTTCCCTTGCACATTTATCTTTTTGTTTTTATATACTATTACTTTTTGCAACTTTATTAAGATATAACTCATGTATCAGAAAACTTACCCTTAAAAGGGTGTACTTTAAAATATGAACAATTCTGTGTCTGTGGTTTTAGTATATTCACAGAGTTGTGCAAATATCGCCACTTTTTAAAAAAAATATCACAATCTAACCTCTTACAATAACAGTATCATATATAAAACATATACAATATATTTTGTTTCAAATCACAACTATGGTTACTGTATTACAAAAGGTTTTCTGATTTTTCTCANATGGCATTATTTCCTTACATTGTTTTCTTCCACTAGGGCATGCAGTCCTTCTTACACACATCATGGGACTTTACCAGATTTCACAGCTCCTTTCTTTGCTGATTTTCTACACCAACAGCTAGTCCATAGTCTCCTGCGTCCTTAGGATGTACACTTGAAGTCTGCACTCCCCCTATCTGCTATTTCTTGACTTCAGGAATTATCTGTATTCAGAGAAATCTTTCTAATAACATATCTCTCATAATGCCCATTATGGACTGATTATCTATCTAGCTTGTGCTAAAGATCCCAGGATTCACAGATGTGAAAAGACCTGACAAACTTGGTGCAAAGATAAGTTCTAGAACAGAATTTCTAGGTGAGGAAAAGAAGCCATAAAAATGGTCTATCAAATATGTTCTCCAAAAATGTCGATATCATACAGAGAAAGCTGAGAAAGGCTGAGATTAAAGGACATGAAAGAAAAAATGGCAATTAAATACAATATGTGATTCTAGACCCACACTGACCAACATGCCAGCAATTGGCCACATGTGGCTAGTGAAATTGGTGTTAGTTGAAATGAAATAAAATTTAAAATTCATTTTCTCAGTTACAATAGCCACATTTCAGTGCTCAATATCTATTTGTGACTCGTAATTATTGTATTAGTCAGGGTAGGTCTATTCATACGTTTTGCACTTTTTCTCTTGGAGCATGTAATTCTTTTGGAAGAGTTCTTGGGCTTCACTGTCAGCTAGTTAGTAAATATTTTGGTAACATGTCATTGTAGCTAAAATCTCTAGTTCTCATACATTTATTCCTATATCTGCTAGATTTGCAAAGTCTACCCTTATAAATATTTGAAATAAAAATAACCATATTTATTTTAATTTTCTGTGAATAATAAAAATGAAGAATTCAAAACACTGGGTTTTTACGACTGTAAAATGAAAGTTTGCAAACCACTTCTTTAAGAGAAACTCTTACTTTAAACAATGAAAATAAATGGCTAATAAGGAGAATTAATATCACCATAAATTCAGCAGAGTTATTCAGATTTCGAAGTTATGGTTTGTCAAATAAAAAGAAAACTTTTTTTTTTTTTTTCCTTTTTGTCTTTTTTCGTGACCGGACATTATGGTTTGTCAAATAAAAAGAAAACTTTTTTTTTTTTTCCTTTTTGTCTTTTTTCGTGACCGGCAACGGATCGCAACCCTCAGTGTCGTGTCGGGAGCAGTTTTTTTTCCTTTTTGTCTTTTTTCGTGACCGGCAATGGATCGCAACCCTCAGTGTCGTGTTGGGAGCAGCAACGGGATTGCAACCCTCGGTGTTGCGCCCGCACCTCGCTCAGCCAGTGAGCTGCCGGTCTGTATGTGGGATCCGAACCCTCGGTGGGAGCGCCGTCACGCTCCCAAGCAGCACACTGTAGCAGTGCGCCACCAGGCCGGCCCGAAAATTTTTAGTTTTTAATATTTTAAGCTCTCTTGAAATTCTTAACGTAAATGAGTGTTTTCAGAATATCGATTTTCTTGAATAGATCTTGTGTTAGCAAGAAAACCAAGGAGTACACAACCAAAACTGAGCAAAAAATTCTTCTTAGGACAATGGTCTTGCCTAGGAGCTTTGTTTCTCACTAATAAACAGCATTGTGCTCAATATTTGCTGTCCATGGAAGAACATGGTAATACTGCATTAGTAAAGAGCACAATGCCTAATTTTGAAGAGTAATTCTTTTGCTCCTACTGTCTATACATCAGAATCAAGCCCAGTGCATATTTCCAGCTTTTGATAATAGATGGTATTTATCCAAAATACATTAAAAAAATGTTTGGAGGCACTAGAGAAAATATCAACTGGGGAGAAAAATATCAAACCAGTGTTGGTTTGGGTTTCAGTGTCAGTTATTGCAATTTTTAAAGTTGTTGCTTTTCACTGTTGTTTAGTACAATTTTGAAGGTTGTTGCTCTGTTGGGTTCTATGGCAGTTTCCCGGGTGATGACCAAATATGCTCTGAGAGAGGAGTGGAAGAGGCTCCCATTATTGCAGTAATACGTCATTGTGGTACAGCAATTGGCTGGACTTGTTCTAGCTCCGATTAAACACACTTTTTAGAGAGTTTAAATTGCCACAAATCATAAATTTTAATTAAAATAATCTGATTGTTAATTTTAATAACAATGCATTAATCAATATCTTGGGGTCAACTGAATTTATTTTTGATGCTGTACAGATTTCAACAGAGGTGTAAATAAATTATAGTATTGATTTTGAATTTTTTGTTGTTGTTGGGTGCCTGGTATTATACCTACCATATAATAACTGCTCAATGAATGTTGAATGAGTAAGTAAATTAGTGAATTTTTTAAAAGTTTGCAACTGGTTGGAAAAAATATGCTCAAACCTAATATGACTCTAGTAGCAATTTGCAAAAAAACCACATGATGGGGTTGCTATTCTATGAACGAGAACCTCTAAAAAAATAAAGCCCTTGCCATATTTCTGGATAGGGTAAAACAATTTAGGGATAGGGAGAAAAAAATTAAAAGTTCTCAAAAAAGGCTACTTTCTTTTTTAGGCTAAATATTATATATATTTATATATATAATATATATAAACTGCTTTATATATATATATATATAAAGCAGTTGCCTTTAAATAAAAATAAACTAGAGCAGTAGCTCTCAACTATGGATGATAATTAAATTACCCAAGGAGTTAAAAAAACCAGCAGATCCTTTTCTCTTGCCTTGGAATTTCTGAATTGGATATGCTTAGAGTAGGTAGGGGGATCCATATTGAAAAATGAACAAAAACCCACCAAACCACCTGAATTGATTCTCATTCTCAGCTAGAATTGAGACTCTAAATTAGTGGAGTATATTATTAAATTTATTGAAATTTTGCCTCTTACAAATGGTATGTTAAAAGGAATGGGGAATTGTTTGATACAAAAAGAAAGTGACTTCCAATAGAATGAGAGAAAAGAAAGAGATAAGCAAAAGTAATGTGATAATTAAGAAATAACACAACTGGGGGCCCATTTAGTGTATAGGTAGTCAGTTCTATCATTGTCTGTGTTTCCATGATTATAATTATTTTAATACATATTACATTCTTATTGATACCAACTAGTTGTCTGTTTTCAGAATACTGTAATATGTTTTCAAAGGTTCCTATAAAAACACAACCTCTACCACCAATTAAAAAGAAACACATAAACCTTCAAAGAGTCATCTTATCTACTTCCCAAATCTGTTAATTTGCTATTCAGCCTCTTTATTGTCTATTGTTCAGTGGAACTTCTAGGATAAATGGTGTCTGCTTTCCACTTTGCTTATTCATACATCTCTAAATATGAAGGGCAGGGTTTATATCTTCATTTTTTTTTTGATATTTTTTGGTTTATTTAACACAGTATTTTACCAAAAATAGGAATTTGATTTGTTTGACTTCAAATTAAGCTCAGTAGTTGGAAAATTCTCCCCAAATGTCTGAGAATTGAGGCTTATTTTATTACTCTATTATGTTTTGTTACAAAGAGGAGGGGAAATTTGTGTGGAATGACTTCGCTAGAAGTAGTCTAGCTAGAATTCTCTACTTTGTCTCAGTGGTGCATCTCTATACAT
>NW_007732744.1:75126-75992 GCF_000696425.1 Galeopterus variegatus
TCAGTAGTTGGAAAATTCTCCCCAAATGTCTGAGAATTGAGGCTTATTTTATTACTCTATTATGTTTTGTTACAAAGAGGAGGGGAAATTTGTGTGGAATGACTTCGCTAGAAGTAGTCTAGCTAGAATTCTCTACTTTGTCTCAGTGGTGCATCTCTATACATGATCTATTCCTTATCAACCAAAAAACAATAAAATGTCTTTAGAGTATAGTATATTAAATAAGCGTTTTAATATGAATTGTGTATAACAGTAGATAATCATATCCAAAAAGTATCTGAACAACTTGGATACAAAATAACGATTGTCTAAATACATTAAAAGCTACCAAAAATGTACATCTGACTCATATGTGACTTTAAAAGGAAATAAATTATAACATTTTGTGAGATTGAATGGTATATTAACCCTCCTAATTTCTGAGTAAAGCATTTTGAGAGAAAAATCTGTACCTAGACAGAAAAGAGAACCCAACATATTTTCATGATGTTTCTTTCCCAATTTGCTGGTAATGATATTAAAATTGCATGGAGATAGAAAATTCAGTCAGATTTAACTTCTATTAAAAACTAGTCCGTGTAGGATTTATGCATGATTCATATTTTACTGTCATAATTAACAATGGAAAAAGACAATGAGCATGGCCAATCCTGTTGGTTTATGGTTATTTTTTCAGACCATGTTGAGTAGTACATAGTTTCAGGTTAATTGCATCAATTTATTATCCTGTAGACCTAAAATTTGATTTGTTCAAATATTTTGTCTCATTATCTTTAATTAATTTTACATTACTATAATCAAATTGTTATGACCTCCATAAGACAAAAATGATGTGAAGTTTTAATTTAGTGCTTATAAAATTAACA
>NW_007732744.1:76731-78591 GCF_000696425.1 Galeopterus variegatus
TTATGACCTCCATAAGACAAAAATGATGTGAAGTTTTAATTTAGTGCTTATAAAATTAACATAGCTGAGAAAGGAATTTGTATCACTTATTTCACTGACAATTTAAGCAGAACCTGAAGAAATACTTTTGAACAAACTTTAATAACTTTATTAGCTAGGATGATTGATTATAACGCTGAAAGGATTTGCAAATATAATTAGAGAAGATTTCTTTACTGCAATCAAAACACATAAAATACTAGTAAGATGTTGGTGGGACTATAAATTAGTACAACCACTCTGGGAAACAGTATGGAGGATTCTCAAACAACTACAAAGAGATCTTTCATATGATCCAGCAAAACCACTTCTGGGTATACACTCAAAGGAATGGAAATCATCATGTCAAAGGGACACCTGCACTCCCATGTTCATCGCAGCTCTGTTTACAATAGCCAAGACATGGAACCAACATAAATGTCCACTGATGGAGGACTGGATAAGGAGAACGATGGAATACTACTCTGCCATAAAAAAGAATAAAATTCTCCTATTTGCAACAACATGGATGAACCTGGAGAAACTTATGTTGAGTGAAATAAGCAAAGTGCAGAGGGTTAAATACCACACGATCTCACTCATATGTGGGAGCTAAGAGAGCAAGAAGGAAGGAAAGAAAGACCACTGCGGTGTGTTGGACTTGCAGAGGGAGAGAAGAGTCCTTGGGTGACAAAGTGGACAGGAAATGGGGAGGGGGAGAGAGGTTGGAGATAATTGGTGGGGGACATGGGGTACAAATGCAATTTGTGGTAATGGGTATACAGCTAGTATGAATCTGGCCCCCATATCATGGGCATGAGGGGTGACAATAAGCTTTGTATATCATGAATATTCATAACCAATAAAAAATAAGTAAATAAAATTAAATAAAAAAAAATAAAAAAAAATAAATAACAACATAAGAAGTGTTAAATTTCATTTTATGTAAGGAATCTACAGGTAAATTTTTAAACAATAAAAAAAAATTTAAGCTCAGAAAAAAAAAATACTAGTAAGACATGCTTTGTTACACTGTGGTCAGAAAAGCTCGTTTTGGTATAATTTGTGCATCAAGCCCAGAAATTATGGGAACCCAATTTGTTTTCAAAAATTTCTAGAATTCTTTCTAGTATTTCTAGATTTAAAAGTTTTTAACACAAATTGTTTTATATTTAGTAGAAAGTTACTTCATCGTACTAACACAAATTGTTTTATATTTAGTAGAAAGTTACTTCATCGTACTTTGTATAAATAATATTAATAAGTATATTAGTTCTTTTTGTTATAAGGCTTTAGTTTCTAAGTTTATTTATTTCCATTTCATTTTTTTTCTTTGCTATCTTTGTGACAAATGTAGCATAAAAATCTCCTTACTATTGGTTAGACATTTATAATGTGAAGGGTTGAAAGCTATCATTTATGGGAGTGATTATTATAAAGGTGGCTATTAAAACTTTATTCATCACAATGTGGACAATTATTAATAAATAATTAAAATGTTGTATTAAAATAATTAAAAAATCATTCGGAGCTAAAAAAAAAAACACCAAAATAAAACACTGCAGTCTTTCATTTTCCTTTAGGACAAGATGTTTGGCCTTCCTTTGTGTCTTGAAGGCAGTCTTTACCTGTAATGCTGATTTCTTTAAAATGATCTCTGCTAAGTGAACCCATCTATTAGAACTTCCATTCTAGTGCCTTGAGAAAGTTGTGCCAGAACTGAGAAACTCAGAATGCTTCTTTAATATGAATTGTATGAGCATACACACACACACACACACACACACACATATACATACACACACATATACATATATTTATATTTAAAATTATAAGAATATA
>NW_007732744.1:79085-82100 GCF_000696425.1 Galeopterus variegatus
AAATAAGGCAAAATAAATAAATAAATGGAATCCAAATTAGAAAGGAAGAAGTAAAATTTTCCGTTTGCAGATAGCATGACTTTATATGTAGAAAACCCTAAAGATGCTACCCAAAATCTGATAGAACAAACAAATTTCATAAAGTTGCAATATACAAAATCAGCATACAAAAATCAGTTGTGTGTGTTTCTACATACTAACAACAAATTATTCAGAACAGAAATTTGAAAAACAACTCCATTTCCAATATCATCAGAAAGAATAAAAAATTTAAGAATAAACTTAATTAAAGAGATGTGAAAGATCTGCACACTGGAAACTTTAAAACATTGCTGAAAGAAATTCAAGAAGACACAGATAAATGAAAAAGTATCCCATGTTCATGGATTGGAAGAATTAATATTGTTAAAATGTCCATACTATCCCCAAATATCTACAGATTCAATGCAATCCCTAACAAAAATTCAATGACATTATTTTCACAGAAGTAGAAAAACAATCCTAAAATTCATATGGAACCACAAAAGACCCCAAATAGTCAAAGCAATATTGAGTAAAAATAACACAGCTGAAGACATCACACTTCCTTACTTTGAAATGTATTACAGTGTTTCAGTATTCAAAGCAACATGGTACTCACATAAAAACAGATATATAGACCAATGGAGCAGAACAGAAAACCCCCAAATAATCCCACACATTTATACTCAACTGATCGCTGACAAGGATGCCAAATACTCATGATAAAGAAAGGATAGTCTCTTCAATAAATGCTGTTGGTAAAACTGGATATCCACATAGAGAGAATAAAATTGGGCCCTTGTCTCACACTACATACAAAAGTCAAGTCAGAAGGAAATAAAGACTTAAATGTAACACCTGAAACTGTAAAACTAGTAGAAAAGCACATAGGGAAAAGCTTCTTAACATTAGTCCAGGCAATGATTTTTTTGGATATGACTCTAAAAGCCCAGCAAAAAAAGCAAAAATAGACAAGTGGGATTGCTTCAAACTAAAAAGGTTCTCCGTAGCAAAGGAAACAATCAACAAAGCAAAGAGACAACCTACAAAATGGGACAAAATATTTGCAAATCGTATAATTGATATGAAGTTAATAATCAAAATATATAAGGAACTCAAACAACTCAATAACAAAAACCAAATAACCTAAGTTTAAAAAATAGGCAAAGGACTTGAATAGAACTTCTTTTCTAAAGAAGACATAAAAAAAGGACTTCTTTTCTAAAGAAGACATAAAAATGGCCAAGTGGAGCTCAATACTACCAATCATCAGGGGAATGCAAATCAAAACCTTTTTGAGATATCACCTCATATCTGTAAGGACGGCTATTATCAAAAAGACAAGGGATGACAAGTGCTGGCGAGGAGGAGGAGAAAAGAAATCCCTCATACAGCTATTATAGGAAATAGTATAATGTTTCCTCAAAAAATTAAAAATAGAATTATCATGTGGTTCAGCAATCCTACTTCTGGCGAGGAGAAAAGAAATCCCTCATACAGCTATTATAGGAAATAGTATAATGTTTCCTCAAAAAAATTAAAAATAGAATTATCATGTGGTTCAGCAATCCTACTTCTGGCTATATATATCCAAAAGTAATGAAATCAGTACTTCAAACAGATATCTGCACTCCCATGTTCATTACAGCATTATTGACAATAGCCAAGATATGGAAACAACCTAGGTGTCCATTAACAGATGATTGGATGAAGAAAATGTGAAAAATATATATATTTATACAATTTTTAAATTTACACAATTTTTACTTGTCAATTATATTTTAATAAATCTGGGGGAAAGTGTTTTGATAAAAAAGTGAAAGTGACAATGAGAAGAGAAGACCCATGGTGTCTCTCTTGAGGAGAACAGGTTGGCTGGTAGCCCTATGTTTAGAAGCAGTCACCCCCTTATGGGGTCTAATTTAAAGGGCCTATGAAAGCACCTTCCCAACAAATAGTTTACTGCTATATTGTTTGTATTTAATATATGAGTGTTTACTGGATATAAAACATTGTGCTAGAGTGGGTTGGTAGAATGGTTTAAAAAAAAGACATGGAAATTGTTTTTAATGGATATTCTATTCTATTTTATTTAATTTTATTGGATATTATATTTTAAAGAAACTAGTGAGATAACAGAATTTTCAAACAATTAACTTAATTTCCTTAAGAATTTTTTTCTCTTTGGGGGAAAAAAAATCATTGTTTAAGAAAATACCTACCTAAAACTTTAGGACAGAAGCTGAGACCTTGGGAAAACATTAACAAACAGATAAAATAAACAATGATTAGAAACAAATGAGAATTTGAATGTGGATACAGAAAGCATCAAGACAGAGGGGCATCACAGTGATTGGCTCAAGGACTTTTTATCTAACCTGAAATTTAATCGAACTTGCCTATATTTCTTGGATAAGAAAAAAATTAAAAAACAAAAAACAAAAAAGGGCTGGCCAGTTAGCTCAGTTGGTTAGAACGTGGTGTTGCAACACCACGGTCAGGCATTCAGATTCCTGTACTGGCCAGCTGCCAAAAAACAAAAGAAACCCTTTACCATCTAAGTCTTCTAATCTGCTACATGTTGTAAGTTTTTGCAAACTTTATACATGTGCATATGGTGAGCAAATTAAAAAATGAACTTGTATAAATTAAAAAATGGAGTTGCATTTAAGTGACACACAGTGAGTCAGGAACTAAGTTATTTTAGTAGAAGGAGGACTTGGAACTAAAGATAAGGTGATCATGAGTGTATAAACCTGCTCCTGCTGGGAACTCATAAAGAACTAAAGTAGGAGAGAGATTATGCTCCCAAAGTGCCTGTAATGTGGCCTTCTTCAGTTCTTAATTATTATATAGACTACCGCTTATATGTGCGTTGTAATGAATATAGTTACTAAGATATAGAAATACTACACTCTCTAAAGCACTTCAAATATATTACCACTTTTCATTTTCACAATAACCTTATAAAGTAGATATTATTTCCTTTTTTAG
>NW_007732744.1:83337-86104 GCF_000696425.1 Galeopterus variegatus
TACCAATTTTTCCTAACCTCACCCCCCCTCCCCCTTTTCCACCTCTGGTGTCCTCAGTTCCTTTCTTCACTTTTGAAAGTTCAACAATTATTGTGATTGCTTTATCTTTCTTTCTTTCTTTTTTTTTTTTTTTAGCTTATTTATTTATTTATTTTTCCAGCTCCCACTTCTAAGTGAGGACATGCTATATTTCTCTTTCTGTACCTGGCTTATTTCATTTAACACAACTTCCTCTAAGTTCATCCACGTTGCTGCAGATGTCAGAATTTCATTCCTTCTTATGGCAGAGTAGGATTCCATTGTGTGTGTGTGTGTGTGTGTGTATACATTGGAGCTTTAGACAACAAAAGCCTCTGTCCACACCTGACTGAAACCTCATAAAAGATCCATCTGAGCTTGCTCTGAATTTCTGACCCACAGAAACTGTGTGAGATAGTAAATAGTTATTATCCTCCTAGTTTTAAGCCACTGGGTGTTGGGTAATTTTATATGCAGCAAAAAATAACTTGTACAGCTTCCGTTTGACTCTATTTCCAGTGAAAAAGGGATCTACTAGCCCATGAAATTCAATGACAATGAATTTTTGCAAAATATTATTTCCTCTAGATGTTATGATCAAGTGTCCATTGAAGGAAAGCATGTATTTGCTGTTTACAGAACATTTTTTGTATGTAGAAATAAAGAGTATGATAAGGTAAGTTTATTCTAAGTATGATAGAAAACTTTGGAAAAAATGATGAGCTCAGTGTTTTCAGTTCCTAGCTCAATGTCCCTACAAGATAATTAACAGTTTCTGTGATG
Organism: Galeopterus variegatus; assembly: GCF_000696425.1. Lineage (NCBI taxonomy): Eukaryota > Metazoa > Chordata > Mammalia > Dermoptera > Cynocephalidae > Galeopterus > Galeopterus variegatus. Next base: position 84,139 of record NW_007732744.1, read on the forward strand.
ATTCCTTACGCCGCCCCTCCCCGACCCATGCTTTAGAAAAAAATCCTCCTCCTCTATGGTCACAGAGCTGAAGATTTTAAAAACCAAATTCAAAGTCTATTCAAACAGATGGCTTTAAATCACAGAAATGAAATTCCCAACTTCACAGGTTCTCTTTTGGTAAAGATGGAGCATTGATTAGCAAACATTTTTTGATGTTGTTACTGGAAGAAACCTTCCATCCTTGCCTGAGAGAGTTAATCAATCCTTGCCTACAGTAATGGTCTCCCCTGCCTTGTCAGATTCTACTGATTCTCCTCAACACCTGCCTTCATTTTCTTTCCTTGCTATAAGTACACTCGAGTTCAAGAGAATGACATAAAACAGTGTGGTGGTGTTATATACACCAAAAGAACTGCATGGTTTTCACAATTCATATCAACAAAGCCTGGGGAGTAAGGGTGTGAATAGATCTTAAGGGATTGAGAGTAATTTAAAAACTTTTTGTTGCTAATATATTTAAATATCATTTATATTTGTACACCAGCCTTATACCCTGCTACTTTGGCAAATTTATTTATTAGGTATAATTGTTTGAGACAGTTAATACCCCACAGCCCCTGGAATGAAAGAGAGGCCAGGTCCCATTAAGAAAGGACCTTACTAAACTGCCCCAAATTTTTACTCTTTATATTTCTTCTAGCCACACACAAATGGACCCGTGGTTATTGCCAGGAAGACGGAATAATGATCTGACTTTTCAGTTTTTATTGGACACTGCTGTGTTTCTCCATAGTAGTGGCTTATGGAAAGATCAAGCGATCATTGGAGTTTTGACTCAGGTGCATCTCAAAGCAGGTGCAATGGATCCCTTAATCCCCTTGTGGTTATTTCTCTAGTTCCAGAATGCAAAATTGGATTAATCATACTCAGCTACTGGCAGATTCTCCACATTGGCTCCCTGATACATAAAATTTGGGCAATTCTAGTGGGAAAGGCCAAGTGGAAGCAACTAGAACTGCCTCTACTGTTGAAATGAATAAACCTCAAATAAAACCACATTCCTGGAGGGATTGCAGAGATTGTGCCATCATCAAGTAACAGTAGTGGTGATCCCAACCACATCCCCATTCACCTTATCTATTTGGCCTGTGCAGAAGACAGGCTGATCTCAGAGAATAAGAGTGAATTGCTGTGAACTTCACGTGGTGAGCCAACCACATCCCCATTCACCTTATCTATTTGGCCTGTGCAGAAGACAGGCTGATCTCAGAGTATTCTCAGAGTATTCTTATTAGAGTGAATTGCTGTGAACTTCTTCACGTGGTGACTCCAATTACAGCACTGTTCCTGATGTGGTTTTATCGTTAAATCATATCAACATATCCTTTTGCATCATGTATGTAGCTGTTAAGATCATAAATGGCTTTTCTCTATGTATAGATATAGAAAGATTATAGGACGGGGATACTTCCACAGATATATCAACTCTTCAATCATATGTGGTGTCTAGTCCATGGGGCCATGGTTAGTTTTCTATGCCATAGGACACCTATTGATTCATTATATTATATTGTTATTTTCTTATAGGACTCAGTAAGCAGCAAATAGCAACTACTATAGATACTTGTACACAAGAGAATAAAAAATAAATCCCACAAAGTATTATGGTGACTACCATCTTGGTAAAATTTCTGAAAGGTCCAGTGGTCTTGATATTCCTTCATGATATGTCATGATATTCCTTCCAAGGTAAAGAGCAAGTTACTGCATCTAGATCTCCTATCATTTAGAAAGCAGCACAATTCTTAGAAAATCTCTTTGGATTTTGGAGGTAATATATTCCTCCTTTGGGTATGTTACTCAGACTCATTTCTTAAAAGATTAAAATATTTGCCAGTTTTGGGCTGGCCCGGTGGAGCACTGCTACTGTGCGCCGCTTGGGAGTGCAGTGGCGCTCCCGCCGAGGGTTTGGATCCCACATACA
>NW_007732744.1:86944-96594 GCF_000696425.1 Galeopterus variegatus
GTGAGCGGGGTGTGGGGGCAGTGCTGAGGGTTGCGGTCCCGTTGCCGGTCCCGGTCCGGTACGGGCGCGACACTGAGGGTTGCGATCCGTTGCCGGTCACGAAAAATGACAAAAAAAGGAAAAAAAAAATATTTGCCAGTTTTAAGTGTAGCCCAGAACAACAGAAGTCTCTGCAATAGGTCCAAACTATTATACAACTTGCTATGTCATTTACATTACATGACCCGACTTATGGCAGGGAAGAAACTGATACTGTATAGACCTTTATCTGGACCCTGTATGTGAATAACTGTAAAGAACCTTAGAATTTCTGGCAAGGATGCAAAGCCATGCTTCCTTGGTGGATAACTGTTCTCCTTTTGAGAAACAATTTCTGGCTGACTACAGAGCCTGAGCAGAGACTGAATGCTTGTTTATAGGTCACCAAATTACCAGACGACCTGAGTTACACATCATAAACTGGATGTTATCTGATTCACCAAGACAAATGTTGTACACGGACACTCCATCAACAAACAGAAACGGTAGATGTGAGATTGGGTTCAAGCAGGGGAAGACCAGGAAAGGGGCGGGGAAGGCCTAAGTAAGTTGAATAAAGAAGTGACACAGATGCTAACGACTTCTACTCTTGATTCATTATATTCTTTCTCTCAACTCGGACGTATATTCTCATGGGGCGGGTCCTATGAGCAACTGACTAAGAAAGAAAATAGCCTTCTTTATATTTAGATGTTCTGTATGATATGCAAAAATCATTTGAAACTGAGCAGCTGCAGCACTGTATTCCCATTCCGGAACACTGTGAAAGGATAACCTCCCAGTTATCTACAAGAATACTACAAGAACTACAGGCAGTGCACCTGGTTGTGTGGAAGGAGAAATGGCCAGAACTACTGATTCATGGATTGTGGCTAATGGTTTGGTAGAATGGTCAGGAACTTGGAAAGAACACAATTAGAGAATTGATGACAAGGATGTCCGGGAAAGGGATGTGTGGATTGACCTCTCTAAGTAAGCACAGAATGTAAGGATATTTGAGTAATATGTGGATATTCATCAAATGGTTACAACATTTGATGATCATTTTCATAATTAGGTAGATATGTTGATCCATCTTCTCCTATCATTCCCGAAAGGACTCATGAATAAACTCATCATGGAGGCAGGGATGGAAATTATGCCACAGTTACTGCTGAGTCACCAGTCTGCAAACAGTAGAGACTAACATTGACTCCCTATATGACGTCATTTTCCAAGGTATTCAGCCAGTTTCCTGATGGAGAGTTGATTACATCATACTACACCTATAATGGAAGGGTCAGTGCTTTGATTTCACTAGGGTAGTCGTAGTCCAGATATGGATTTCCCTCTCCCTGTCTTCTGCCAAAATATCCTTTGTAAACTTATGAAATGCCTTATTTCATAAGGTGTTGCTTCTGAAAGGAACTCATTTCAAGCAAATGAAGGAATAGAACCATACCATGCCTATGGAATTCATTTCTCTTACTATATTCTTTACCATCTTTAACTAGCTACCTTGATAAAATAGTGGAACCCATCTTTTAAAGGCTTACATACAGTGTCTGCTAGGTGGCAATACTGTTCCAGGAGGAACAATCCTCCAGAATATGGTATATGCTCTAAACCAGTGACTTGTATGTGGCATTATTTCTCTCACAGCCAGGTGTATTAATCAATTTTTGTGTCACTATAATAGAATACCTTAGACTAGGTAATTTACAAAGAAAAGAGGTTTATTTGGCTCATGATTCTGGGACAGCTGCATCTGGTGCAGACGTCATGCTGCTTCTACTCATGGTGGAAAATGGCAGGACAGCCAGAGGATGCAAGGAGTTCACATGGAGAGAAGAAGCAAGGGGGTTGTCCTTTTAACAACCTATTCTCATGGGAACTAATAGAATGAGCTCCCTCCCCCTGCCCCCCCCCCCAGGGAGGGCATTAATCTGTTCATGAGAGATCTACCCTCATGACTCAAACACCTCCCAACAGTGCCACATAGGGGATCAGATTTCAACATGGGCTTTGGGGGGACAAACATAACCAAAATATATCATTTATCCCCTGCCCCCCCAAAATTCATGCCCCTCTCATACAAAATGCAATCATTTTATCCCAATAGTCCGAAAAGCCTTAGCTTGCTCCAACACCAACCTAAAAGTCCAAAGTCTCATCTGAGAGTAAAGGCAACACTCCTTCCAGTTGTGAACCTGTAAAAATCAAAAACAAATTACCTGGGCCGGCCCGGTGGCGCACTGCTACAGTGCTCTGCTTGGGAAGCACGGCAGCGCTCCCGCCAAGGGTTCGGATCCCACATACAGACCGGTTCCCGCTCACTGGCTGAGCGAGGTGCGGGCGCAACACCGAGGGTTGCGGTCCCGTTGCCGGTCCCGGTCCGGTACGGGCGCGACACTGAGGGTTGCGGTCCGTTGCCGGACACAAAAAAAGACAAAAAAAGGAAAAAAAAAATTACCTACTTCCAAGACAAGACACAGTGGTCGAACAGACACTGGGTACACATTCCCATTCCAAAAGGGAGGAATAGCCCAAAAGAAAGGAGAAACAGGCCCCAAACAAATCTGAAACCCAACAGGGCAGACATTAAATCTTAAAGCTCTATGAAGATGGGACCAGCTTCCCTAACAATACATTCTTTTAAGACTGGAGGCAGTGAGAACTGACACAGGTATCAGTCTGTTTTATGGGATTCATCTCATGCATGTAGCAAATTTTAGCCATTATTTCTTTATATATATATATATATATATATATTTTTTTTTCCTTTTTGTCTTTTTTCTTTCGTGTCCAGGAACGGATCACAACCCTCAGTGTCGCGCCCGTACCGGACCGGGACCGGCAACGGGACCGCAACCCTCGGTGTTGCGCCCGCACCTCGCTCAGCCAGTGAGCGGGAACCGGTCTGTATGTGGGATCCGAACCCTTGGTGGGAGCACCGCCGCACTCCCAAGCGGCGCAATGTCGCAGTGCGCCACCGGGCTGGCCCTCTTTATATATTTTTCTACCCAGTTTTCTCTCTCTTGTCTTTTTGGGACTCCAGCAACTTGTGAAGTCTTTTCATATTTTTGATAGTTTTTAAAGGACTTCTACATTGTATATTAATGTTTTTTCTTTGTTTCCAAGATTGGATAATTTCTATTTTTCTGTCTTTAAATTCTTTTTTCTATTATCTACAATCTGCTCTTAAGTTCATCCAGAGGTTATTACATTTTATTATTATTACATGTTTCAGTTCTAAAACTTTCATAGTTTCTATTTCTTTGCTGAGATTTCCTATTTGTGTATTCATTAACATATTTTACTTTATGTTTTTGGATCTAGTTATAATTGCTTCTTAAAACCCTTTTCTTTTAATTTTTCATTCAATGTCATCTTTGGTTCAGTTTCTACTTATTGCCATATATCTTGACAATGGGCTATATTTTCCTGTTTCTTCATAAGTCTTGTAATTTTGGATTATAACCTATATTCTGTGAATGATCCATTGTAGAAACTCTGGATTTTTTTTATGTTATTATTAGCAGAACACAAATTTCAAACATTGCTTTTTCTGACACAAGCTTGAGCTAAAATCTCTCTTTAACTCTTTTGTCCATAGTTTGGCTGGTTACAATCTTCCCTGTGTATGCATGCAGTTCATGGGTCACCTGGGAATTTTGGCAGAGTTAGGGCTTTACCTCTGATGACATTTTTCTCTCTTGGATTTACTCCTTTACTTCTCAGTTACTCTGTTTGCCCTGAATTCTTTCCTCTGATTGTTCAAGCCCATAAGACTGAAGATTTTCTATCTGAAATTTAGTCACCCTCTGTGGTCTGACTGGGTCCTTCCCTCAGCAGGGGAAAAAGGTGTAAAAGGAGATATTCACTCATTTCCTTTGCCTTCTGAGTCTAAACTTTCCTCATGTTTTCCCCCTACTTTTGGATGATCTCCAGCATCTTCCAGGTTTGTTTAAGCTATATTTTCCCAATATTTATAGATATCTGTGAGAAAATGAGTCCAATAAAAATATAATCACTGTTAATGGACTCTGTGAGCCAGATGCATTTTAGGTCTCCACTTGCATCATTACTTCAACACCAATTTGGTCAAGGAAATTCATATGTCCAAGCCCAAAGGCAAAGGATGAGGACATATATTCTACTGACTAGTAGACTATGTCAAGGATCTGAATTTAAAATACAACTACAAGGAGTACAGAATTAGGATCAATTTTAAATTTACCATACTGGTTAGGTGACAAATATTTTTCAAAGGCCTCACATATACTGTGATTTTTATGTCTTTCTTCATAAAAAGCCTCAAATAATAATAGAATGACATACACATCAGCAATTAATTCTACAATATTTATCATACTAAGTATATTCATTCGACAATTATCAAGTGTTTACCATAGGCCAGAATCTGCATCAGATATTGGGAATGCAGTGATAAAGCTTACAGTCTACTGAAGGAAATAGACGTTAAAGTATTAAAATATATTAGAACAAAATTTTAGATAATAACCAATGACTAGATGAGATAACCAAAACATGGAATCAATTGGATTCTTACTATAAATCCATATAACCAAATTCTTTCTTGGCACAGCCCCAGGTTTGGGAAGTAAAGTTAATATTACATACAGATTAGTGGGAATCCCAGAGCAAAAATGATCTTCGTTTCCTGGATAAAGTTTAAGAAAGATGGCATCTTCAGTGCAAATTTACCTTTACTCAGTCCTAGCAAAGGGGAAAGCAGGTGCAAAGGCATCGATTCTGGAAGTGGCTTTCCTCACGGATAATCCCAAAGAAAGTCCACAGACTCAAGATTTGTAATTGAGGGATAGGCTACGTTAAGGAATTCAGTGTTTGTTTTTGTTTTTCTTGGACAATGGCCTGTCACTGATTATGTTCAAGTGGATGAGAGCTATGATTAAATTTTTATTTTAAGGAAATAATGCTCACTATTCTATGAAGAATGGACTGAAGGGAAAGAGTAGATAAAAGAGCTGGTTGCTTCATGAAAATAGGTTAAAGAGAGGGAAGAAAAATTGTGGGGAGATCAACTAGTGGGTTATTTTTGTAGTCCAGGCAGCAGATGATGGTGTCTGGCTATTTCTGGGTTGAAAATTAGAAAAGCCCGAGGCCGTAATGATTTTGTAAATGAAGATTAAATATCTTTGCATTTGGTGGAGAGGGCTTAATCAATTTTCAGGTTTTTTAACCAGCAGGGACCAATAGAGTTCCCATTCTCTTTCATTCACCCTTTGAATTCTCTTGCAAAATTGTGATAAAGCTATTTACACATCTTCAATTCATAACAGCAATATACTGTACCAAAAGGTGCAATTTTCTCATTTCCATCATATAAGGGGCTATTTCTTTATATAATTATGTATATAAAATTATTGTAGTAATAAAAAATTTGTATATGTATCATCTGTGAAGTAGGGGTGTTTGGCTGAAATCTATTACAGAGAAAGTGTTATTTTTTAAACAGGAAAGGCTTTTCTTTGGAAAATTTGGCAGCAGAATTTTTGAACTGAATTTGAACTTAGTGGTGTATGAATTAGTTTCCCCTTGGATATATGTAACTACATTTTTATTCCAAGAAAAACAATTTGAAAGCCTTGGAAAAAAGCTCAAAACCCTCTTAATATATCAAATAACCCTTACAAACAATTCTTTGATGTTAAGTGTGAAAGTATCAGAAACATGGAGATTAAATTTCCTCTGGGACATTTCTACATGAATGGAAAAAGTGCTTAATTCAATACCTTTTGGGTTTTGCCTATTCCCAAAAGTATTTTAAAAGGAAAACAGGAATTTAACAAATCCAAGAGCAGCTGAATTTTTACATCCTTTACACAGACATATTGTATTACTTAATTTCTTTTCCAGTTCCTTTAGTTTGATACTTTTAATATGTTTGGATTTTCTAAATTTTGTCTATCAAATTTTACTTTTGGATAAATATTTTCACATGAGACCAACAGTATGGCCAAGGGTAACTTACAACAAAGATGCCCCTCTGAAAAATTTCTGAATTTAAGGTATAACATTATCTCCCTGTTTACAATCACATCTCCTTCATTAAATATGACTTGCATTCACTGAAGTCAAATCTAGCTCTGGGCAAAATTGGGATACAGTCAAAATTTGTTAGCTATGAGTAATGTTGGCCCTGCATAAAGCACACCATGGAAATAGTGTACCTTTATTGAAAGATCAATGCTGTTTCTCTGAGTTCCACTATAAATCAATGACTTTTTAAAAAATTCTGTGCTGGTTCCCATGATGCATTTTCCTTAAGAAGAAAATAAGTGTTCATGAAGATGAAAACTAACAATTATTGAGCATCCATTTTGTGTAATGCACTGAGCTAAGCATGTTATATATATATACATTAATATTCTCCTTGATCTGGTGATATAAGAATTAATTTCCTTTTTTTCCCAGATGAGAAAACAGCATCAAAGGGTTAATGTGCATATCCAGAAAATAATAAAACTGATCTTTGAATTTTGGTTCTTCCTTCTACCCTCAAAGTTGTTGACCTTTCTACTTATATGGTTTTATTTTTTCTCCAATCACTTGAAGATGTATTTTCGTAAGCATTTCACCTTGGCTTTCTTCTAGCTGTGCTCTTCCCCTCTCATGTTTGCCTCCAATCCTAGGTTTTCACCTGATATCTCTGCATAGATGGTTCCTTTGCATCTGTGCCTTTCCCATCACACCAATCTCAGTCAAGCACTCATTGAATTTAAATTTAATTTTATAAAATAATATACTTAAATACATAGATCACTTTCAAGAATTNTTCCATTATAGGCTATAATAAACTATCGCATTATGGTTATATGAGCACTCACACCTCAACCAGTGATAATAGAAACCATTACATACTGGGCAGCAAGTTTCACACATAACAATTCATGAAGCTAATCCTAAACCTTTGGGTAATTTGACCAAATTTCTCTAAATGTCTTTAATGTTATATCACTGCTGTCATTGTTAACTACATTTATTAATGTAGCAATTTCTTGAATATAATTTAATAAAACAATAAATAAGTACTTATAATGAAATCATCATGGATATTTTTGAAGTTTTAATAGTGATCACAGATATACAGAAGAGTCAGAATTATTTTACTTTTAGTTATCTAAATACTTAAATTATTTTAGGCTGCAGATAGTTTATTGAAGAGTGTCAGTTATCTTTTTTAAAATAGACTTTTTATTTTAAATTTACATATAAATTGCAAAGGTAGTACAGAGAGTTCCAATATTCTGCACACCCAGTTTCCCCTATTATTAATATCTTGTATTAGTATGGTACATTTGTCAAAATCGACAAACCTATATTAATACATTATTATTTTTTCTTTAATTACTAAAATTTTTGATTGAAATATAACTGATCATACATATCTGTGGGATACAGGTGTTGAATATCAATACCTGTGTGAAATATGTGATGCTCAAATCGTGATAATTAGTATATTCAATGTTATACAATGTGACAATTTTTTGTGTCCCTTTACCAATTTCTCTCTGACCTCCCCTCCCTCTTCTCCTTTCCCATCTTTGGTGACCTCAGCTCTGTTATCTCCTTTTGAAGTTTCAATGAATTATTGTGATTGTTATATCTTTGTTTGTTTATGTTTTTAACTCCCACTTATGAGTGAGAACATACAGTATTTATCTTTCCGTGCTTGGCTTATTTCACTTAATATAATTTTCTCTAAGTTCATCCATGTTTCTGCCAATGGCAGAATTTCATTCATTTTTACGGCAGAGTAGCATTCCATTGCATCCATACATACACCTTTTTTTTTTTAACCAGTCATCCATTGATGGACAGTTAGGTTGGCTCCAAGTCTTGGCTACTTTAAATAGAGCTGTGATAAACATGGGATTGCAAATCCCTTCAACGTGATAACTTCCACTTCTTTGGGTAGATACCAGCAGTGGGATCACTGGATCATATGGTAGTTCTCTCTGTAGTTGTTTGAGAAACCTCCATACTGTTTTCCATCTTGTACTAATTTACAGTCCCATCAACAGTGTAGGAGGCTTGCCCTTCCTCCACATCCTTGACCTCATTTGTTATTTTCTGTCTTTTGGATAATAAACAGTCTAGCTGGGGTGAAATGATATCGCAGTGTGGTTTCAATGTCCATTTCCCTGATGAGAAGTGATGTCGAGCATCTTTTCATGTGTCTGTTGGCCATTTGTATACCCTCCTTTGAGAAATGCCTATTCAGCTCCTTTGCCCATTTTTTAATTGGGTCACTTGTCTTTTTACTGTTAAGTTGTTTGGGTTCTTGTATATTCTTGATATCATTTCCTTGTTGGATGTACAGTTTGATTAAATAAAGTCCACACTTCATTTGGATTTTCTTAGTTTTCACCTACTATTCTTTTTCTTTTCAGGAACCCCTCCAGGATACATGCCACATTACATTTCACTGTCATGTATCCTTAGAAAACTCTTTGCTGTGAATTTCTCAATTTTTCCTTGTTTTAGATGACTGGCACTTTTGAAAAGTACTGGTCAGGCATTTTGTAGAATCTCCTTCAATTGGAATTTGTGAGGTGTTTTTCTTATGATGAGACTGTTTTTGGGTTTTGGGGAGGAAGAACACAGAGATGAAGTGTCATTTTCATCACACTACACTGAGGCTACATACTGTCAATGTGACTTATCATGGTCGACGTCAACCTTGATTACCTGGATGAGGTCATATTTGATGAATTTATTCACTGTAAAGTAACTGTTTTCCTTTTTCTTCTTCTTCCCAGAATGTACTGTTTGGAAGAAAGTCACCTTGCACAACAGCTGTTTAGAAGTGGAGGATTAAGCCTCACCTCCCTGAGTACTTAAATTTTTGGAATTCTTCTGCATGGGGGATGTGTCTGTTTTCTGCCTTTTATTTACTTATATTTATTTATTTCAGTATGGTCTCATATATATGGAAATATTTATAGATATGCGGATATATACACATCTATTTCCTTGCTTTGTCATATATAGGTACAACATAAATGTATATATGACTGATATATATATTTATATATTTATATTTGTATTTATATATGTATACACACACACATATATATAAATGAGTGTTGTGTTTTATACTTCAGGTTACAATCCAACACTACTTTATCTGGGGTTTTGTGCTCAATGTTTTTCAGCATAGGTCATTAGAGCTCTTTCATTTGGCTTCTATAACCATTTGTCATACTCCCATCATGTGCTTTAAGTGTTTTACTGCTGTTGTTGTTCTTGTTTTTGAGAACTTTATTGCTTTCTGACAGGACAAAATGCTCTAGGCTTATCTTCTGTATTTCTTGCTCCAGTCCTAGGATCAGCCATTCTTTTTTTTTATTGATTGATTGATTGATTGGAGAATAATATTAGAAACCAAGAATTGGGTACTAGCTTTGCTCAGTGGCACATTCATTGCTTTTAGGCCCTCTTAGTTGACAAAGCAAAGAAATATGTGTTTGTGTACATACACAGATCTATAAATATTTCCATACGTGACCATCTATGTCCATATTAAGCTAAACATGAGTTCATACTGAAGCTTCCAATTCTAACTCATTACTGCATGCATCGCT
>NW_007732744.1:97357-124438 GCF_000696425.1 Galeopterus variegatus
TAAGCTAAACATGAGTTCATACTGAAGCTTCCAATTCTAACTCATTACTGCATGCATCGCTTTATCCTCCTTCCCTTGTTTATCTGTAACCTCTCACTCTAACAATGAGAAGCCTGGCTTGCATCAACTCATTAAACTGTTCAATTCCAGTGTACATTATAGTGGTTTCAATACAGTTAACCTGTTGAGATATGTTATCATCTAGAGCAGAGCTTATGCACAATTCCATTTGCCTTTAGTCTTAGAGACTGCAAAGGTGTTTAGATCAGCACCTTTTACCCCATCTGCTTCAGTGAGCTTGTATTGTGCATTTGTCATATAGTTATACTGTCATATTCTACATATCATCTTGGGATTCCCTGACTTCTGAAACTATTATTTTAAATTTGAACACATTAAGGTTCACTCTTTATGCTGTATATTTCTATGGGCTTTGACAAATGCACGGTGCTTTGTATCTCTGAGTGCAGTAACATACATAATAGTTTCACCGTTCTAAAAAGTTCCCTGTGCTTTGCCTATTAACATCTCATCCCTGCCACCTAGAATCCCTTTCAATCACTGATATGTTTCCCATCTCCACAGTTTTACCTTTTCCAGAATATTATATAAATGAAATCACATGGTATGCAGCTTTTTCAGATTGGCTTTTTGTTCATATAGCATTTAAGATTCATCCTCATCTTTGCATACCTTTACAGCATAATCCTTTGTATCCCTGAGTAATATTTCAATTTATGTATGTACCACTCTTTGTTTATCCTACCGAAGGACATTTGGTTGCTTCCTGTTTTGGGTAATTATGAATAAAGTGACTACAGACTTTCACATGCAGGTTTCTTCATGCACATGAATTTTAAAATCAGTTGGGTAACATAAGAGCACGATTCCAGGATCATATTATAAGACTATGTGTAACTTTACAAAAAATCACCAAACTAACTTCCCAAGTGGCTATACCATTTTGCATTCTATTAAAAATGAATGAAAGTTCCTGTTGCTCTGCATCCTTGACAGCAATCAGTATTTTCATGTTTTTGGAATTTAGCCATTCTAATAAGTATGCAGTGGTATCTTTTTTAAAAGTTTGTATTCCCCTAATGACGAATGATGTTGAGCATATTTTAATATGCATATTTGCCATCTGTATATCTTCTTTGTAGGAGTGTCTGCTCAATTTCTTACCCACTTTTTAGCTGAATTGTTTTTCATACTGTTGAATTTTAAAAACAAAGTTTTGCAGATTGTATTTGGAGATAGTGTCATTTCTTTACCCTCTTGATACATTTTACATATCCTTCAAATCATATTTACCTTTGCTGTAACTTTGTGAGAGAAACCCTATTTATAGCTGGTCAAAACTGAACTGATACTGTTAAGCCTCCCTTGAAGCTGGATGAGGGTCATGTTAATGCCCAATGGAACATAACTGGCCGGAAGTGTTGTATGACTTCCAGAAAACATCTGCTATTCCCTTCATCCGTCGCATTGGCTGGAAGGTGTACATGACAGGTGTAACCTGAGCAGTCATCTTGGACCTTGAGATAGTGCACTAAGGATGGTATAGCTACAGGATAAGGGAGCCTGACTTCCCAGTGGGTTCACAGAGCATTGCCACACAACTGCCCACCTTTGGATGTTTACATGAGACAGAAACACTTTTCTATATTGTTTATATCACTATGATTTTAGTTCTCTGTTACTTGCAACAAATCTAGTGTGGACTGAAACAGGATTTGCCCTTGAACCTATAGGTTTGGTTAGTTGTGCCATCTACATGTCCTGTTAGCACAATGTACCTTCCCTTTTGTGCTACATTTCGTGTATTATTATGATTTCTCATTTTTATAAATTTTCTCCCTCACTAGGCTGTAAGTTCCTGATGAAAGGAATCCTATCTATCATTTTTACTTTCAGATCCCACAGTGTCTGGCCAATGATAGGCATTTTCTAAACTTTATAATATGCCAGAGTACTTCAAAAAGTTCGTGGAAAGATTTGTATTATTTTTAAATTATATATTTCCATGAACTTTTTGGAAATACCCTTGTATATCAATGACTCTCTAAATGACCATCATAAAATTAGAAATTTTATGTAAACATCTAATATTCTTTTTCTACATATGTTCTGCCTTCCCAATTATTTTAAGAGGGACGAGACTATAGCACAAAGATGAATACATATTTTCAGTAAATATTTGAGATGATAATACCAAATAACTAAACCAAATCAATTTAAAGTTATAAAAATATGGTAAAATGTAGGCTTAAGTGGGAAATCTTAAGTATAAATAATTTAAACAACTTAAAAAAAATCTTTATAGTTGTTGGGAAAGCTAAGAAAATAAGACAAGGGCCTTGCCCTCAGANCTTGATCTGGTGATATAAGAATTAATTTCCTTTTTTTCCCAGATGAGAAAACAGCATCAAAGGGTTAATGTGCATATCCAGAAAATAATAAAACTGATCTTTGAATTTTGGTTCTTCCTTCTACCCTCAAAGTTGTTGACCTTTCTACTTATATGGTTTTATTTTTTCTCCAATCACTTGAAGATGTATTTTCGTAAGCATTTCACCTTGGCTTTCTTCTAGCTGTGCTCTTCCCCTCTCATGTTTGCCTCCAATCCTAGGTTTTCACGTGATATCTCTGCATAGATGGTTCCTTTGCATCTGTGCCTTTCCCATCACACCAATCTCAGTCAAGCACTCACTGAATTTAAATTTAATTTTATAAAATAATATACTTAAATACATAGATCACTTTCAAGAATTTTGAATCTTTAAATCAACATTCCCAAAGGGAATAGATGAGTTATCTACAAGAAAGACTCTTACGTTTAAAATGGTCTCATAATCAGATTTTTGTGAAAGTTTAGATATTTGTCTGGCACATAATCAATAGCAGATATAAATCTTGTTAGACCATATGTACTAAAATCTTGACTTAACATTCTTATATGAGAGCATTTTACTTTTGGGGCCTAATTTAAAAAAATCCTAAGATAAAAGTGTTCTGAACTTATGCTTTCATTTTAACCTTTGCCCCCTTATATTGCACGTGCACATGCAAGCAAAGTGTCCTTTGACCACTTTCATTTAAAGCGTCCTACAGCATATCTGTTCTCTGACATATGAGATTTATTGGCAAGAGTACAACTGGATTTTCTGTTTGCTGTACCTCCTATGAGACCAGAAGGAGAGAAAACCAGTTGGCAATTCATCTTCCCAGTTAGCACGCTTCCCTTTCAATATTTCAAATGTGTGGTTCCTTGCAAAATCTTAAACTGAACTTTCATTATATTCTTGAAATATTCAGTTCATGTGCTATACCTCTTGCACAAAAGGAGTTCAATTATAAAAAAAAAAATTCCATTATAGGCTATAATAAACTATCGCATTATGGTTATATGAGCACTCACACCTCAACCAGTGATAATAGAAACCATTACATACTGGGCAGCAAGTTTCACACATAACAATTCATGAAGCTAATCCTAAACCTTTGGGTAATTTGACCAAATTTCTCTAAATGTCTTTAATGTTATATCACTGCTGTCATTGTTAACTACATTTATTAATGTAGCAATTTCTTGAATATAATTTAATAAAACAATAAATAAGTACTTATAATGAAATCATCATGGATATTTTTGAAGTTTTAATAGAGATCACAGATATACAGAAGAGTCAGAATTATTTTACTTTTAGTTATCTAAATACTTAAATTATTTTAGGCTGCAGATAGTTTATTGAAGAGTGTCAGTTATCTTTTTTAAAATAGACTTTTTATTTTAAATTTACATATAAATTGCAAAGGTAGTACAGAGAGTTCCAATATTCTGCACACCCAGTTTCCCCTATTATTAATATCTTGTATTAGTATGGTACATTTGTCAAAATCGACAAACCTATATTAATACATTATTATTTTTTCTTTAATTACTAAAATTTTTGATTGAAATATAACTGATCATACATATCTGTGGGATACAGGTGTTGAATATCAATACCTGTGTGAAATATGTGATGCTCAAATCGTGATAATTAGTATATTCAATGTTATACAATGTGACAATTTTTTGTGTCCCTTTACCAATTTCTCTCTGACCTCCCCTCCCTCTTCTCCTTTCCCATCTTTGGTGACCTCAGCTCTGTTATCTCCTTTTGAAGTTTCAATGAATTATTGTGATTGTTATATCTTTGTTTGTTTATGTTTTTAACTCCCACTTATGAGTGAGAACATACAGTATTTATCTTTCCGTGCTTGGCTTATTTCACTTAATATAATTTTCTCTAAGTTCATCCATGTTTCTGCCAATGGCAGAATTTCATTCATTTTTACGGCAGAGTAGCATTCCATTGCATCCATACATACACCTTTTTTTTTTTAACCAGTCATCCATTGATGGACAGTTAGGTTGGCTCCAAGTCTTGGCTACTTTAAATAGAGCTGTGATAAACATGGGATTGCAAATCCCTTCAACGTGATAACTTCCACTTCTTTGGGTAGATACCAGCAGTGGGATCACTGGATCATATGGTAGTTCTCTCTGTAGTTGTTTGAGAAACCTCCATACTGTTTTCCATCTTGTACTAATTTACAGTCCCATCAACAGTGTAGGAAGCTTGCCCTTCCTCCACATCCTTGACCTCATTTGTTATTTTCTGTCTTTTGGATAATAAACAGTCTAGCTGGGGTGAAATGATATCGCAGTGTGGTTTCAATGTCCATTTCCCTGATGAGAAGTGATGTCGAGCATCTTTTCATGTGTCTGTTGGCCATTTGTATACCCTCCTTTGAGAAATGCCTATTCAGCTCCTTTGCCCATTTTTTAATTGGGTCACTTGTCTTTTTACTGTTAAGTTGTTTGGGTTCTTGTATATTCTTGATATCATTTCCTTGTTGGATGTACAGTTTGATTAAATAAAGTCCACACTTCATTTGGATTTTCTTAGTTTTCACCTACTATTCTTTTTCTTTTCAGGAACCCCTCCAGGATACATGCCACATTACATTTCACTGTCATGTATCCTTAGAAAACTCTTTGCTGTGAATTTCTCAATTTTTCCTTGTTTTAGATGACTGGCACTTTTGAAAAGTACTGGTCAGGCATTTTGTAGAATCTCCTTCAATTGGAATTTGTGAGGTGTTTTTCTTATGATGAGACTGTTTTTGGGTTTTGGGGAGGAAGAACACAGAGATGAAGTGTCATTTTCATCACACTACACTGAGGCTACATACTGTCAATGTGACTTATCATGGTCGACGTCAACCTTGATTACCTGGATGAGGTCATATTTGATGAATTTATTCACTGTAAAGTAACTGTTTTCCTTTTTCTTCTTCTTCCCAGAATGTACTGTTTGGAAGAAAGTCACCTTGCACAACAGCTGTTTAGAAGTGGAGGATTAAGCCTCACCTCCCTGAGTACTTAAATTTTTGGAATTCTTCTGCATGGGGGATGTGTCTGTTTTCTGCCTTTTATTTACTTATATTTATTTATTTCAGTATGGTCTCATATATATGGAAATATTTATAGATATGCGGATATATACACATCTATTTCCTTGCTTTGTCATATATAGGTACAACATAAATGTATATATGACTGATATATATATTTATATATTTATATTTGTATTTATATATGTATACACACACACATATATATAAATGAGTGTTGTGTTTTATACTTCAGGTTACAATCCAACACTACTTTATCTGGGGTTTTGTGCTCAATGTTTTTCAGCATAGGTCATTAGAGCTCTTTCATTTGGCTTCTATAACCATTTGTCATACTCCCATCATGTGCTTTAAGTGTTTTACTGCTGTTGTTGTTCTTGTTTTTGAGAACTTTATTGCTTTCTGACAGGACAAAATGCTCTAGGCTTATCTTCTGTATTTCTTGCTCCAGTCCTAGGATCACCTTTTGTGCTACATTTCGTGTATTATTATGATTTCTCATTTTTATAAATTTTCTCCCTCACTAGGCTGTAAGTTCCTGATGAAAGGAATCCTATCTATCATTTTTACTTTCAGATCCCACAGTGTCTGGCCAATGATAGGCATTTTCTAAACTTTATAATATGCCAGAGTACTTCAAAAAGTTCGTGGAAAGATTTGTATTATTTTTTAATTATATATTTCCATGAACTTTTTGGAAATACCCTTGTATATCAATGACTCTCTAAATGACCATCATAAAATTAGAAATTTTATGTAAACATCTAATATTCTTTTTCTACATATGTTCTGCCTTCCCAATTATTTTAAGAGGGACGAGACTATAGCACAAAGATGAATACATATTTTCAGTAAATATTTGAGATGATAATACCAAATAACTAAACCAAATCAATTTAAAGTTATAAAAATATGGTAAAATGTAGGCTTAAGTGGGAAATCTTAAGTATAAATAATTTAAACAACTTAAAAAAAATCTTTATAGTTGTTGGGAAAGCTAAGAAAATAAGACAAGGGCCTTGCCCTCAGACAGATCAACATTTAGTACATGAATTTAGCAAAATCAGAGTGGCCTTAGGCTTGACCTGTCCATGTTTAAGGCAGAGAAGAGGGGAATAGGAACATGACATACCTGAGAAATGGTGAGGTTATTATACACAGTTTTCAGCACACCAAAGAAAAGTGGTAAATAGGCCTTTTGGTGAAGTGGAGATAGGTATGAAAGAGGCAAGGCAAGTCTTGGAGAAGTTCTGTTGTTTACGGTTTGTTCATGACGTGTACTAATACTGTTACCCTATTTTACAATTGTTTCAGCTCTCTCATTTATAACTTACTACAGATTTTTGCTTACTATGAGATATTATTAATTTGTGATATTTCTATTCTCTGGCATCAGACTTTCAAAATGACTCATAGCATTTAAGATTATATTTGTATATTTCTGCTATTTTCATAGCATGTGGATTTATTAAAAATGCATTCTTATTAGGGAAACTGCTTGCTTCTCTGTTGTTTAACACTTACCTATAACGAGGTAATCAATAGGTAGTGAGCATCAATAATTTACCAGAATATAGTCTCAAGGACCTTAAAATCATTGAATGTCAAAGAATTTAACTTTATTCTTTCTTGAACCTAGATCCTCAAGCATATTATTCTTTAAGTTGCTGAGTTTTCAAAATAATTTTTCCCCATGGAGGATGGTAATGCTGCCTGCACCACCACTACCTCTTCCAGAAATATATTAACTAAATGATTAGTCTTGGTCAAATGGTGTTACAAATGCTTTGAATTGGTATTAACACACTGAATCATAACAATAATCCTGGGAATTAGGTACTATTATTACCTCCATTTTAGAGAGCAGAAAACTGAAAGAAATGTTATTACTTGGTGTTGATAATATTCAGCTAGTAATGGTCACAATGAGAATTCTAATCAAGGCTGGTTTATTATAAGGGTATATATTCCTAACTACTGCACTATACTGCCTGTCTGATATCTTCAGAAATGTGTGCCACTATTGTACCCATCTATTTATCTAGAGTTGCTAGTTTTTCTGAAATGGTTCTTAGTAATTGGTATTTGTTCATAAATTATTGGAAATTTTCCTAGGAAAATTCATACTTGATCACCTTACTGAACACAGTAGTTTCTAAGACCGCTGAAGATGGAACTTCTGCTAGAAGTTTACAGTTTGTATATCAAGCTGTTATAATTAATAAAGAACTCCCACTATGAGATTGGAGCTTTAAATTTTGACACAAGAGGCTAGATGGGATTGCTATTTGTATTTAAAATGATAATGATTTTTGTAATAACAATGAATACAAACAGTCATTTGATCAGCAAATATTTATTGAGTACTGACTGTTTTCTAGCTACTCTATTATATGCTGAAAATAATGATTCTTTTCCCTTAAATTCACAGTGGAGAACACTCACAAAGAAGTCATTGCAATACCTATTGTTGCATGTTTTCATGGCTGTAATATATAACGCATAAAGGCATGGATGTGATTATCTAACTGCTACTACAATGTAGTGAGGTAGGTCAGAGGAGACTGGGGCTAAGATGAATCCTAAAAGATGAATCTATCATTAGGAACTAGAGAAATAAAAAAACAGGGAGATAAAAATAGGATAAATTTTATCTTGATAAATTGTTCCATAAAAACTAGAGAAGCCAACAGAGAAGGAAATTTTAGGCAGATGAGTGAGCAAAATACAATGCATGGAAGAGAGCCAAGAGTCTGCAAGAGCACGTGGTGAATTACAAGTGGTTTGGTGGTGTCATAAGAAGTGGCAAGAGTTGAGAGTTCGGAAGATTAGGCAGAGCACTGATTCTGGACATTCTTAGATGCCATGTAGAAGCAAGTATAACTGAATCCAGGTGATGGATGGCAAGGGAGAGACAAGATTAGATTTTCCAGATATTATGCCAAAATTACATTAGTCCAAAGCCTACCTATTAGATTCACCATTTGTCTTTGGCAGGTAAACAGTGAAATAACACATTTCTGAAGACTTTTGTTAAAACAAAACATCTATTCAAACATAGTGCATACACCACCCAAATCAAGATTCTTGCAGAGTCTTCCAGCAATAAGAGATAGAAAGATATGTAACCAAAAGGTGCTGAGAATACATTATGGACACATTTTTGCTTCTACTGCTCCAAAGAGTCTAGACATGTGGCTATCTAACCATCCTAATACAGGCTTCGTCTTGGATTCTTTAGAACTGAGTTGTTCATGAATATTCCAGGCTCAAAGGCATGAGCACACCCAAGGCTTGTCTGTTAAAGACTTGAGGAACTCATAGGTTTAATTACTCTACTCTGGAACTATGGAAAAAATGGTATCCTAGAAGTACCCATAAGTTCTGGATATTCTCAATGGGCATATGTCATCCATACAGCAACTTTGCATACTAGCTGTATGAAATAGGTAAGGATGTACAATAATTCATTTCCTTCCTCTTCGTTGATCCCTTATGCAGTCCCCTTAACTCTACACAGTCCAAGTCATTTCATTCCTAAATTATCCCAATAAATTCATGTTTTTATAAATTCAGGTTTTATTTTCCATAAACATTATTTATTTCATGTCACTCCCTGAAATCAAACACTCAGGATATATACATATACATATATGTATATTTTTAACTGCTTCAGGTTAAATTTGTTGCCTGGCGATTAAGATCTTCCCCTATGTGGAGTTATTTTCTAATGAATATCATTCTGTATTTCATCTCAGTATGTACTATCTGCTTTAATTAGATGTCCTTTTCAATCTGAGCTCTCCTGCTGCTTTACTTGCCTGGAGTCTCCTCACACTTCTCTCTCCTTCCCCAGTTTGGTCCTCTGAAATCTCATTTATTTTTCAGGGCTTAGTCCGACCTATTATCTCTTTGATGAGGCCTTCACTAATCCAGGTAATGGAAAGTACAGTGGTGAGCAAAACTGTTTATAAAATAATATATGATACGTTAAAGTCCAAATTACATTTTAGAAGGAGGTAGACCTCCTTCTAAAAATCCAAAGCAGAAATGTGTGAGTGCACACACACACACACACACACAAACCCTGCAAAAGTAAAAGAATATTAGAAATGCTAGTTTAATATTAACCAATAAATGAAATGTAAATATCAGACTTCTTTGCATAATTTTCACAGTTTACAATTTACTCACACTTGGAAGGAAATCAGTTAGTACTTTGATAATCGTCAAGTAAGAACTGTAAAGATGCCAAACAAGGTAGATGTGGCTATCAACAACCTCTCTCTCTCTCTCTCTCTCTCTTTAATAAAAGATGAACTGCAATATGAAGTATTGAGAGGGCTTCAGGATCAGTCCTGAGTAGGAACCTGTGTGGAGGCAGGAAGGGAATAAACAAAAGATAAAAGAATAAAGAGTCTTCAAGTGAGATATGTGAGTGTACTTCAAAAAGTTCGTGGAAAAATGGAATTAGAAGATCATATGAATCTTTCTATAAACTTTTTGAAGTACCTTCGTGAGTGTTGGTGTGTGTGTGTGTCCCCAAGCTTGTGCATTTGAGAACGTCTGAGGAATTGCAACCCTAGGCTTCTTCCACTGCCTTTTGACAGGTCATATGGTCAGTAAAGCATGTGGTTGCCTATTTCCATTGCCTCATCTATTCCCCAGACATTGTTGCAGGCAAGAAATGCCACACTGGGGAAAGATGGAAGGTCATCCTCCTTGCACCTGCGAGTCAGCCTGGGAATGGGGAAAATGGGGTAGCCTGTGGCTTAGGCTTTCCCTTGCGCTTATCAATCCTGTCCATTGTGGGGTATAAAAAAGAGAGTCCACACCAGTCTTCCCTGATCTCACTTGCCTATGATTCCCGATAGTAATTAATGTGCCATCATACTAATTAACAGCTAATTATATTCTCCATTTAGTTATTTTTCTTGCTCTTTTAACTGTGTTGGAGATCCTTCAGGGCAGAAACTCTTCTTTATAACCATTTCTGTTCTCTCAGTGTTCAACACAGCACTGAACACAAAGAAAGTACACCATATGTTACCTGATCCCATTTCATACATAAAGACATGAGAAGTCCAGTGTGTTTAAGAACTTATTTCACTAAAGCATGATTTTAATAGGGCCTTCATGAGTAATTCAACTTTTATTTGAGCCAGTTAACTTCCCACTAGATAAAAATAATATTAATTGTGCTCTTAATATGTGTAAAGTGTTTTCACATATGTTATTTAACTGAATTATCACAACCAGAGCCAGATTAAGAAGCAGATCATCTGTGCCATTGCCTGGAGTCCCATACTGACAGGCAGCAAAAATCTACAGGCTCTTATATATCTGGAAGATAGAGATACTTTTATTTATCAGCAGTCTTCAAAGGTCTTATTACTCAATGTGTGTAGTTTAAGGACCAAGTGACACCAGCATCACCTGGGAGCTTGTTAGAAATACAGAATCCAAGCCCTGGGCCAGGCCTCTTGAATCAGAATTTGCATTTTAACAAGATACCAAGGGCCACGTGGACATTTGAAAATCAGTCTCAGGGACGATATTTGTGTTATTAGAGATGTTATTTTTATAAATGACTTAGGCAGAAGTAGAACCTAAGAGACATGCTCAGATAAAAATAGGTGCTCACTAAACTGACTCTTTGGACTAGGGGTATCTAGCAAATTTCAGGGCTTTGCTTTGCTAAATTAAGTACAAGAGCTTAAGGCCAGAGTAAAACTTCTCATAATACAGCAGAGCCCAAGAATTGCTACTAATACTCAAACTTGCACAGACAATATTATAAGTACAATTTCAAACAAACATTCAAAAAATGTGGATATTAAAAGGCACCTTTGCTCACTAGTTTGGGGTTCCCTAAATTTACCCAGCCGACCTGGGTCTCTTTGCACTTTCTGCCTCTCTTTGTAGAATGTATGTCCTCTGGGTCTTTATTTGGCTGGCTCTGTCTTGTGATTTAGGTTGTCTCTTTGGAGAAGTTTTCCCTGGACACACTTCTTAAAGAAGCCCTGTAATCTCTATACCTTTACCCTACTAATGGCATTTATCACTGTCTAAATTTATCTCACTACTTATTTACTCATTTGTCTTCCCCCTCCAGTTTGTTAGCTCCATGAGAGGAAAAAATTTTTCTCTGTTGTTTGACATGGTATTCCCTGCACCTGGAATCCTGGTACATGGTAGATGCTCAGTAAATAGTTGCTAACTGTGCATCTGACAAAGGATTAATATCCATAATATACAAGGAACTCAAGCAATTACACAGTAAAAAACCAAACAACCCAATTAAAAAATGGGCAAAGGAGCTGAACAGACATTTTTCAAAGGAAGACGTACAAATGGCCAATGGGTACATGAAAAAATGCTCAACCTCACTAGTCATCAGGGAAATGCAAATTAAAACTACACTGAAATACCATGTCACCCCAGTTAGACTGGCTATAATCCAAAAGACAGTGAATAACAAATGCTGGCGAGGGTGTGGAGAGAAGGGAATACTCGTATTGTTGGTGGGACTGTAAATTAGAACAACCATTATGGAAAACCGTATGGAACTTTCTCAAACAACTACAGATAGATCTTCCATATGATCCAGCAAACCCACTTCTGGGTATATACCCAGAGGAATGGAAATCATCATGTCAAAGGGATACCTACACTCCCATGTTCATCACAGCTGTGTTTACAATAGCCAAGACATGGAACCAACTTAAATGTCCATTGATGAATGACTGGATAAGGAAACTGTGGTATATATACACCATGGAATACTACTCTGCCATAAAAAAGAATGAAATTCTCCCATTTGCAACAACATGGATGAGCCTGGAGAAACTTATGTTGAGTGAAATAAGCAAAGCACAGAGGGATAAATACCGCATGATCTCACTCATATGTGGGAGCTAAGAGAGCAAGAAGGAAGGAAAGAAAGACCACAGTAGTGTGTTGAATTGCAGAGGGAGAGAACAGTCCTTAGGTGACAAAGTGGAGGGGAAACGGGGAGGGGAAGAGAGGTTGGGGATAATTGGTGGGGGACATGGGGTACAAATGTAATTTGTGGTAATGGGCATGCTGCCAGTACGAATCTGGCCTTCACATCTTGGGCACGAGGGTTGACAATCAGCTCTGTATCTCATGAATATTCATAACCAATAAAAAAAATAGTTGCTGAATGAATAAGGCAAGAGACAGTGAGATCAAAACAGTTTCTAAGATCAATATGGTAACAGATACCATATTAATAAATAATGAGCTACATGGTAATCATCCCCATCTGCAAGTTCAGACCAACATTGCACGTTTAATGATTCCATCTGAGAGGCAAGACAGTTTGTTATTAACACAGAGCACAGATGAAGAGGTTTTTCAGCAACTATGGGTTGAATCATTTCAGTATGACAAGCACTGCCTTGAGCACCTGCCGTATGTTAATGCATGACTTTGTGCAAGTTACTGAGGCTATTTAAACTTCAATATTCTCATGTATAAAATGACACTAATAATAGTACCTATACCTACTCGATGAGGTTGTTGAGACTATAAATTGGAGTGATGCATTGAAAATGCTTATTACAGAGACTGACATATACTAAACACTTAGCATATCAATATTATTTTCAGAAAATTTAGACAATTGGTGCTTGGGAGGATGAAGATTCTAATAGAAATAACATTCACATTGTGGTAACAGTGATAATAGACGGCATTCACAAGTAATTTAATATAGTTTTCAAATTACTCTTACCCCATTCTCTTTTATTTTTGCAATGTATTTCTTTCATTTTATCTTTGGAGAGAAAATAAATGTGTTTACCAAAGTCTTTTTACTTCTTTTAATCTTTCCCTGTTGCAGGCCTGTATTGTATTAGGATATATTAAAATAGGGTGTTTTATATTGTCTAATCTCACTTTTTGTTGCCATTTTCATTTAAAATGTAACAACCATAATATGAACAGATCTTAAATGTACAGCTGGATTAAGTTTTGCATATATACACCCACATAATAAACATCCAGATCAGAATACAGGACAAGACCAGAGCCCAAGAAATCATTAGCATTCCAACACCCAGTCAATTCCACCCTCCTCCCTATGTCATCACTAATCTGACTTACTTTATTATGGATTGGTTTTCCTTGTTTTTTAAGTTTATATAATTGGAATCATTTATACTGTTTTTTGTTTAGCTTCTTTTTCTCAATATTATGCCTCAGAGAGTTATCCAAATTGTTGTAGATAGCAGTGCATTGTTCATTTTAGGTGCTTTATAATATTTTGTTGTATAAACATAACATAATTCAATGATTCTGATGAGTGTGTGCAGTGGTATCACACTGTGGCTTTAATTTGTTTTTTCTCAATGACTAATGATGCAGAGATATTTTCTCATATGTATTGGTCAGTCCTATAACCTCTTCAGTGAAGTACTTATTTTTTAAAATACTTTGCCCATTTTAAAAAATTGGTTTGTCTGCCTCTTTATTATTGGTTTGGGAGTTTTATATACTTTGGATATAAATGTTAGTTGAATAAAAATATTGAAAATGCCTTTCTCCATTTGAGACCTTGTATTTTCACTCATTAAAGTTATCTCCTGATAAACAGAGGTCTTACTTTAATGCAGTTGAAATATCAGTCCTTTTATTTATGAATAGTGCTTTGTAGGCCTAAGACATTTTTGCTACACCAGGAACATGACGACTTTCTTGTGCTTTATCCTCTGAACGTTGTTGATTTTACCTTTCACATTTCCTCTCTTTTAAAGGACATATATTAGCTGGTATACAATTCTCATTTGTCAATATATTATTATAGATATTTAAAGATGTCATTGTATTGTCTTTTGGCCTCCATAGTTATGGGTGAAAAATCCACTCTCTATCTGATAATTACTCCTTTTAACAAAATGTTTCTTTTATTTCTGGTTGTTCTTTACATATTTTCTTTCTCTTTTATCTTTGGTTGGTCTGCATGTAATGAGCCTAGGTGTGGTCCCCCTTATACTTTTACTGATTGAGGTTTATAAAGCTTTTTGAAGTAGTGATTTTATGTCTTTAGATAATTTTGAAAATTTGTCAGATAGTATTTCTTCAAATATTGCTCCCTTGTACCTCTCCAATTAAACATAGATCTTATTTCTGTGTTGTTCACATGTATGTTTTTTAATCTATATTAATATGCATATGTATCTTAAAATCTCTGTGCTTTATTGGATATTTTATGACTTTTGTGGCAGATACATCCTAGAGTCATACCATTGTGTAATCCCTACCCTTGACTATGGATAGAACCTGGGATTGCTTCTAACCAATCAAACATGGCAAAGGTGATGAAAAGTCACTTTTTGATTAGGTTCTTTTATACAAGAGTGTCTTAGCAGAATCAAATGAGGGACAGACTCTTTACTGGTTTTGAGGAAGTAAGTTGTCATGTTGTGAAAGAGTCATATGACAAGGAGCTCCTGTGACCTCTAGGAGCTGAGAATGCTCCCTGTATAAGTATCCTAAGCTCATGTCTGCAGGGACATAAATTCTGCCAACAGCCCAGAGGAAGCTTGGAAGAAAACTTTTCCACATTAAAGCCTTTCATGAGACCATGACCCCAGCTGTCACCTGGATTTCAGCCTTGGGAGACTGAGCAGACTCAGCTAAACTGTGCCCAAATTCTGCACTTATGGAAACTGTGAGATAATAAGTGTCTGCTGTTTTAACCCTAAAGTTTGAGGTAATTTGTCATGCAGCTATAGAAAACTAATAGGGGCTAGCTGGTGAGGTCAGTTGGTTAGAAGGCAGTCTTATTGCACCAAGGTCATGGGTTTGGTTTCCTGTACCTGCCAGTTACCCCCTCAAAAAAGAAAACTAATACAGCTTTTTTCCAATTCATTGTATAACAGACATACATAATGTAATGCATAACCCTCTGTTCTTGTATGATTATCTGTTAAACAGCATTAAATTTATATGCCTTATATTAATTTTAAATTTTTCAGCTCCAGGACTTTTAACTAACAATTTCATATAATTATTTTTAGTAAAATTATCTATTTTTCATAAATTATCTTGAACAAATTAGTTATAGTTATTTTAAAGCCATTTTCTGCGATCTTTAATATTTTAATTGCAGGTAGTTCTGTTTTTCTTGCCTTTTATTTAGTTTGCATTTTTGATAATTTTTTTCTTGTGTCTTGGCAGGATTGGTACTTTTTTATTCAATGCCAAACGTTGTTCAGAAAAATTACAGACAGAATTCTTCTTTCAGCCATGATGGAATAATTAGAAATCCGGACTAAATATATGAAAGAAATGTTCTCTGACATTAGACACCAAGCAAGATAGATCTGTGATCTTTAGGAAAAAAAGAGCGAATGAGATGAGCCATTAGGTCGTGCTTGCATACTGCCTGGAGGCATTACTTCATAGCACAAGGCAGAAAGGGAAGCCAAGCAGAGCATAGTGGCCTTGCTTGGTTGAGACAGAGATTTGGATTTGGGAATGGTGAAGCAGTTGAAATTTTCAGAGCAGAAAACTATAAAAAGGACATTATGCAGGGAAAATATTCCAGAATTATGTACAGGTGTTCCCTTGAAACTTTGAATACTAAGCTGCATATATATGGGGTGAAACTGCAGGGGCTAGGTAAAAAGAACTAGCAAAAAGTTTACATATAACTGGGAGACAAATTCAAGTTTCAACAATGAGCACAAAGATTATGGCATTTTGGACAGGATTTTAAGTGATCTCTTTTAAATGTGTCCAAAATATTAAAGGAAAATATGAATATAATGAGGAAAAATGGAAAATATAAGAAATTCAAATAAGTTTGGGAGCTGAAAAACATGATACTTGAAATGTAAGTAATAAACTGGATGGGATTAAAAAACACAAATCTACAGGCCAAAAAGCTCAATGAACACTACACAGAAAAACATAAAACCACAAGCCACACTGGCATAAAATTACTAGAAATAAATGATCAATAGAAAATCGTTAAATGCAAAGGATAAAAAGAGACATATTACATGAATGATTACAAAGATAATAGTAATTACTGTTGACCTCCTTTCAGAAATAATTCAAATAGAGGAAAATGAAATGATGTCTTTAAAGTGCTAAAAAGTAAAATTGTCTATGTAGAACTCTATAACTAGAAAAACCATTCTCCACAGATGAAGGCTGTATATAGATATTTTCTAGCAAAAACGATAAATACAGCTGAGAATATCTGTCTAGCAGAACTACACAAAGTGAAATGTTAGAGAAGCTTTGTCAGCTTAAATAGAAATTATAACAAATAGAAACTTGGATCGAACAAATAAATAAAGAGCTCTGGAAGTGTTAAGGATGTGTAAAAATACATTAAAATGTGTTTTCTTGTAGTTTAATATTCTTCAAAGAGAATTAATTTTTAATTAAAAAGAAAAACAAAGTATTGTGACATTGATAACATTTGCAGAAGCAAAATGCATGACAATAATACCACAAAGGAGAGATGAGAAGAATGAAAGTATACTTTTGCAACATGCATATGTTATCCATGAAGTGGTATAATATTATTTAAAGTAGATGCTGATGATTAAGAAAACATTGTAAACCCTAAAACAACTAGTACTAAAATAAAAAAAACCCTCTGAAGTAGATAAAAAGATAAAGCAGAGTAGCAACAGTACTCAATTAACCCAACAAAGACAGAAAAAGAAGAAAAATAGCAAAGAATTAATGAAACAAATAAAAAAATCAATCGTAAGATTGCTTATTGAAAACTAATCATGTGGATGAATACATTAAATATACATGTCTTAATTCATCTAATTAAAATATAGAGAATTTCCAACTGAATATAATTTCAAGGTACAGCACTGTGCTATCTGCAAGAACACCACTTTACATATAAAGAATCAGATGTTAAATGTAAAATAATTAAAAATTATATTATGTAAATATGATTCATAAGAAAGATGAAATGTGTATATTAATTTCAAATATAATAAACTTCAAGAGGAAGAATATTATCAAAAGGAGTGGAGCCATTTTATGTGGAGTAAGAGGTCAATTTATTAGAGACATATCAGTATTACATGCATATGCAGTATTAATAGGGCTGCTACATACATGAAGAAAAATTGAAGAACTGAAAGGAAGAAAAAAAATCCATAAATATATTTTGAAGTTTCAACATTCCTCATTCAGTAATTGATAAACAAAAAAAAATAGAAAATTAGTAAAGCTAAATTAATTTTGAATAACACTTTCAAGCAATTTGACCTAATTGATATCTACAGAATACTGCTCCAAACAGAGGCAGAAGAGATATTCAATGAACAAGAAATAGTAATAAAGAAAAAGAGAATTCATACAGAGTATGTGACCTAACCAAAATGGAATTAAACTAAAATTAGTAGCAAAATATGGAAAATCCCCATGTGTTTGAAAATTAACCAATCATCTTTAAATAATCTCAACGTTAAAGAAGAAATTACAAGGGCAACTAGAAAATATTTTGAACTGAATAAAACTCAAATAACAATATAAAGTTTGTAGTACAAATTTAAAGTAGTGCTTAGATGGAAATTTATAGTTTGAATTCTTACATTAGGAAAAAAAACTCTTAAAATCAATGATCTAAGCTTTCTTCTTGAAAAGAAAGAAATAGAGGAAAAAATTAAATTTAAAGTTCATAAAGACAGAAAATACTAAGGAGCAAAAATTAATGAAATAGAAAATGGATGAAAAGTAGGTAAGAATAAATCAAACAAAAAACTGATTATTTGAAAAGTTAAATACAATTGATAAATCTCCAATCAATTCAAGATAAATAAAAGACACAAAAAAGTAATATCAGAAATGAAAGTGGGGTAAATGTATGAGACATTTAGCAAAGTTATTTCATGAATATAGAATTACCATGAGTCAAAACTAAATAAAAACATTACATGAACCACATACCAATACCCATCATGAGCACAGACACAAAGACCTATAAGTACACACTGGCAAATTGAACACAGCAATACATGAAGAAGGCAATGCATCATGAGCAAATGGTGTTTATTTGCAAGACTGATGTAACACTTAAAAGTCAATCAGTGTAATTCACTGTATTTGGAGAGGAAAGGAGAAAAACCATAAAATGATCTTATTAAAACCATAAAAGTTATTTTACAAAATTCACCCAATTTATGATAAAATTTTTAGAAATTAGAAGTGGAAGGTAACTTGCTTATTTGATAATACACATCTTTTAAAAATGTGCAGCTAATATTATATTTAATTGGGAAAAACGAAACACTTTCTCCATAATACTGAAAATAAAGTAAAGATGTCTGTCTGCTCTCTTCACTTGCATTAATATTATTCTGGAAGCCATCACAATAATTCAAGTAAAAGAAATAAAGTGTATACAGACTGTAAAGAAAGAAATAAAACTCTCTAAATTTACAGATGCCAGGAATATGCGTATATTAAACTCCAAGGAATGTACAAGAAACTATTGAGCTAGCACTTGAATTTTTGCAAGGCCTCAGGATACAAGAACAATAATCAAAAATAAATTCCATATTTATATACTAACAATGAAAAATTGCAAATTAAAATATAAAACATATATATTTACAACACTATCTAGAATACATGGAATACCTAGGGAAACATTTAAGAATATTTGTTTAAGAATTCTTCACTGAGGGCCCTGTCCACTACCTGAGTGGAAGCCAAGGTGAGTAGAGCCCCACACACCATCAGGAGCCCAGAATCAAGTCCTGGAGGGCCCCACCCACCACCCAAGCAGGAGGCAAAGTGGTCTACCAAAGCCACTGTCACACCTACTGCCACCACAAGGATGGTTCTCCACCACAGTAGCAGCCAGGGCTACCCAACAGGAAGCTCACTGCACACTCAATGGCACTGATAAAAGAAGAGTAATCAGAGGATCCCGCAAATAGAGGAGGAAGCTTTTCTCCTCATAGCCAACTCTAGAGTAATAGAAGAAACAAGTGCTCTACCAGATGACCAATCATCAATGAAATAACATTAGAACTACATATAAACAAGAAGATATGAAACCACCAAAGGAATATAGTAATTCTTAAGTACCAGACCCCACAGAGCAGGAAACCCTTGAAATGTCTAAAAAGGAATTCTGAACACTGATCTTATGAAAACTCAAAAATGTAAGAGAAGAATCAAATAGAAAACACAATGAAACAAGAAAAAATATCAAGGATATGAAAGAGGAAATTTACAAAGAGATTAATACCTTAAAAAAGAATGTAGCAGAACTCCTAGAACTTAAGAGTTTACTCAATGAAATAAAAACACAACCAAGAGCTTGAGCAGCAGGCTAGAACAAGCAGAAGAAAGAATTTCAGATATTGAAGATCGTCTTTTTGAAATAACCCATGTGGACCAAAAAAAGAAAAAGGAAAAAAAAATTTTTTTAAATGAAGAAAAGTTAAGAGAGCTAGTAGACAACCTCAAGCACACAAAACTCTGAATCATGGGTATTCCAGAAAAGGAAGAGAAAGGAAAAGGCACTGAAAACTTATTCAAGGAAATAATATCAGAAAACTTCCCAGGTAGGAGAGAGATGCAGACCTTCAGATCTAGGAATCCCAAAGACCCCAAACAGATTCAGTCCCCCCGCAAAAAACCTCTACAATATACATTATAGTCAAACTGGCAAAGATCAAAGACAAAGAGAAAATTCTAAAAGCAGCAGGAGAAAAGCATCAAGTAACCTATAAAGGAGCCCCCATCAGACTAACAACAGACTTCTCAACTCAAAACCCTACAGTCCAGAAGAAAATGGAATGATACATTTAAAATACCAAAAAATAAAAATAAAAAATAAAAAAATTGCTATCCAAGAACTTTTTACCCAGTAAGACTATCCTTCAGAAATGAGGGAGTAATGTATTTACCAGACAAACAAAAATTGTGGGTTTACCATGAAACACAAGCCTTGCAAGAAATTCTCAAGAAAGTCTTACATATGGAATCCAAAATACGATAATCACTAACATGGATACACAAGAAAGAGCAAAATCCAACATTAAGACCAAAATGCAAACCAGGAAGAGAAAGAAGATAAATTATGCTATCTTAAAAATGCATATAACATTGAAGATGAAAAATAAAAGGGGAAAAAAGGAACCAAAGATGTTTGAAACATCTAAGCAAAAAGTAAAAAAAAAAAAAAAAAAAAAAAAAAAAAAAAAAAAGGGAAAGGGGAAAAAAAAAAAAAACTCTAAATGTAAATGGATTAAACTCCCCATTCAAAAGGCACAGACTGACTGATTGGATTCAAATGGTAAATGCAAGTATATGCTGTATGCAAGAAACTCATCTCACCTGTAAAGAAGCACACAGACTAAAAGTGAAAGGATGAAAAAAGACATACCATGCAAATCGAAACCCAAAATGAGCAGGAATAGCTATTCTTATATTGGATAAAATAGACTTTAAAACAAAAACAATAAAAAAGAGACAAAGAAGACTGCTGTACAATGATAAAGGGATCTATCCAGTGAAAAGATGAAACAATCATAAAAATGTATGCACACAACAGTGGAATACCCAGATATATAAAGAAAGCATTATTAGAACTAAAGAAAGAGATAGACCCCAATATAATAGTGGAGAACCTGAATGCCCCTCCCTCAGGGTTAGATAAAACATCCAGGCAGCAAAAAATCAACAGAGAAATACAAGATTAAACTATGCTTTAGACCAATTAGGCCTGGCAGATATCTAGAATATTTCATCCAACAACTGCAAATATACATTCTTCTCATCAGCACATGGAATATTCTCCAGGATAGATGACAAGCTAGGTCACATATCAAGTCTCAGCAAATTTAAAAATATCAAAATCATTCCAAATATCTTTTAAGATCACAATGAATTAAAAATAGATATCAATAACAAGCAAAACTCTTGAAACTATACAATTGCATGGAAATGCATGCTCCTGAATGACATGGGTCCAAGAAGAAATTAAACAGGAAATCAAAATATTTATTGAAATTAATGAAAATAAAGATACATTATATCAAAACTTGTGAGATACTGCAAAAGCAGTACTAAGAGGGAAGTGTATTGCAAAAAAATGCTTACATCAAAAGAATAGAAGGACTTCACATAAACAACCTAACACTACATCTCAAAGAATGAGTAAAACAAGAACAATCCAATCCAAAAAGTAGTAGATGTAATGAAATAATTGAGATCAGAGAATAACTAAATGAAATAGAGACCTCCAAAATGATACAAATGATCAATGAAACAAAGCTGTTTATTTTTTGAGAAGACAAATAAAATAGACAAAGCATTAGCTAGGTTAACAAAAAAAAAAAAAAAAAAAAAAAGGAGAGAAGACTCAAATAACAAAAGTCAGAAATGAAAAGGGAGACATTACAACAGATACCCCTGTATGCCAATAAATATGAAAACCTTTAGGACATGGATAAATTTCTGGACACAAAGAAATACCCAGACTGAACTGAGAAGCAACAGAAAATCTTAACAGACCAAAAACAAGCAACAGGATTGAAGCAGTAGTCAGCAATCTTCCAACAAAGAAAAGCCCAGGCCTGGATGGCTTTACAGCTGAATTCTATCAAAGCTTTAAAGAGAAATTAATACTAATTCTCATCAAACTATTCCAAGCAACTGGATCAGAAACTATTCTCCCAAACTCTTTCTATGAGGCCAGCATCACCCTCATATTAAAACCAGACAATGATATAACAACAACAAAAAAATTATCCTTGATGAACATAGATGCAAATATCCTTTAAAAATATTAGCAATCAGAATACAGCAATGCATCAAAAAATTATACACCATGATCAAATGAAATTTATCCCAGGGATACACAGATGGTTCAAATATGAAAGTCAATAAATGTGATATACCACATCAACAAAACCAAGGACAAAAACCATGTCATTATCTCACTAGATGCTGAAACAGCATTTGACAAAATTCAACATCACTTCAAGACTTAGCAAATTAGGTATAGAAGGAAATTATCTCAACATGATAAAAGCCATATAAAACAAACCAATTGCCAATATACAGAATAAATAGGAACAAGACAAGGATGCCCACTCTCATCACTCCTATTTAAAATAGTATAGGAAGTACTAGCCAGAGCAATCAGGCAAAATAAAAAAGTAAAGAGGATCCAAATGAAAAGGATGAAGTCAAACTGTCCCTGTTTGCAGATGGCATGATCTTATACGTAGAAAAACTTGAAGTCTTAACCAAAAAACTCCTAGAGCTGAATAACAATTTTAGTAATGCTGTAGGATACAAAATCAACACCCCTACAGCAGTTGCATTTTTATACTCTAGTAACAGACTAGCACAAAAAAAGTAAAAAAAGCAAGCCCATATTTAGTAATTGACAAAAAAATAAAATTCCTATGAATCAATTTAAATAAGGAGGTGAAAGATCTCTACAATGAAGACTACAAAACACTACTGACAGAAATTAAAGGAGACATAAAAGGGTGGAAAGACGCACCATGCTCTTGGATTGGAATAAATAACACTATGAAAACGTCCATACTAACAATCTACAGATTCAATGCAATCCTCATCAAAATACCAATGACATTCTTCACAGAAGTAGAAAAACAATCCCAACATTCATACTGAACAAACAAAAGATTCTGAATAGCTAAAGCAAAGCAATCCTAAGCAAAAAAATAGCTGGAGGCATAATACTACCTGACTTCAAATTATATTACAAAGCTATAACAACCAAAACAGCATGGTAGTGGCATAAAAACAGACTCTTGGACTAATGGAATGGAATAGAATACCAGGAATCAATCCACATACTTACAGCTGACTGATCTTTGACAAAGGCAACAAGAACATACACTGGGGAAAAGACTGGCTCTTCAATAAATGAACCTGGGAAAATTAGACATCTATATGCAGAAGAATGAAACTGGACCTGTACCTTTCACCATATACCACAATCAACTCAAAATGGATTAAAAACTTAAGTATAAGACCTGAAAACATAAAATTCCTGAACAAAAACATAGGGGAAATACTCCGTGAAGTAGGACTGCACAAAGACTTTGGGAATGAGACTCCAAAAGGACAAGCAACAAAAGAAAAACATAAACAAATGGGATTATATTACACTAAAAAGCTTCTGCACAGCAAAGGAAATAATCAACAGAGCAGAAAGACAACACATGGAATGGGAGAAAATATTTTCACACTATGCATCTGACAAGGCATTAATATCCAGAATATATCAGGAACTCAAAAAGTTACACAGTAAAAAACAAATTAATCCAATAAAAATGGGCAAAGGAGATGAACAGATATTTTTCAAAGGAAGACATAAAAATGGCCAACGGAGGCCGACCCCGTGGCTCACTCGGGAGAGTGTGGGGCTAGGAGCTTGGCGGCACTGGGGAGCGCGGAGGCCATGGGTTTGGATCCTATATAGGGATGGCCGGTGCACTCACTGGCTGAGCGTGGTACGGGTGAAACCAAGCCAAGGGTTACGAACCCCTTACCGGTCCCCCCCCCCCAAAAAAAAAAAGAAATGGCCAACGGGTATATGAAAAATGCTCAACATCTCTAATTATCAGAGAAGTGCAAATTGAAATCACATTGAGATATCATCTCCACCTAGTTAGAATGGTCATTATTAAAAAAGAGAGTAACAAATGCTGATGAGGATATGGGGAAAGGTGAACCCTTCTACACTGTTGGTGGGACTGTAAACTAGCACAGCCATTATGGAAATCTGTATGTAGTTTTCCTAAACAACTGCAGTTAGAACTACCATATGATCAATCAATCCCACTACTGGGTATACCCAAAGGGAGGGAAATCATCATGTCAAAGGGATACCTGCACTTCCGTGTTCATCACAGCTCTATGTACTATAGCCAAATTATGGAACTGACGTAAATGTCCATTGACAGATGACTAGATAAGGAAAATGTGGTATATGTACACAACAGAATACTACTCGCCATAAAAATAAATGAAATTCTGCCATTTGTAGCAACATGGATTAGCCTGGACAAAATCATGTTAAGTGAAATAAGCCAGACACAGAAAGAGAAATAACATGTGTCCTCACTCATAACTGGGTGCTGAGAAAGAAAGAAAGACAGAAAAAAAAAAGAAAGAAAGAAGGAAGGAAAAAAGAAAAGACCACTATAATATGTTGAAATTTTGAAAGGAGAGAATAAACCTAAGGATACTAGATATTGGGGGGGAGGTAGAGTGGGAGATTGGGGAGTAATTGGTCAGTTAAGGGGCATAAAGAATAATTATATTTACAATAATGAATATGCTAATAAAATACATTAATTAAAAAAATTTTAAAAAAAGAATTCTTCGCTGAAACATATAAAACAATGTTGAGAGAAATTAAAGAAACCCTAAATATGTGGACACTATATCATGATCATAGAATGGACAATTCAATAATACTAAGATATCAATTTGTCTCCAATTAATCCATAGGTTTTACACAATCCAGATAAAAGTTTTACTAAGCTTTTAAAAAATATATACTGACAAGTTGATTCTAAAGTTTATGTGAAAATATAAAGGACATGGAATAGCCAAGACAATTTTTCAAAGAAAAAAAGAAAAAGAAGGAAACAAGATTGAAGGTCATGCATTGTTTTTAAGATTTAAAATAAAGACTATCAACTCATCAATATAGTTTATTCTGTTTAGTTTAGTATTGGCATAGGTGTAGGTATATGGATCATTGGAACAGAATGGAAAGTTTGGAAATTGATTTACTTATTTGTAGTGAATTGTTTTTTAACAAAGACACTAAGTGTATTAGTCAGGGTTCTCCAGAGAGACAGAATCAATAGGATATGTTATAATTATATGAGAGGGATTTATTAGGGGAATTAGCTCACATGACTATGAAGAAAAGTTCCACGATAGGCCGTCTATAAACTGGATGCCGGTAGCGCGGCTCAGTCCAAGTCCAAAGGCCTGAAAACCGGGGAAGCTGATGGTGTCCTTGGGGTAAGTTCTGGAACCCAAAAGTTGAAGAGTCTTGAGCTCTGTTGTCCACGGACAGGGGAGAAGAGTGTATCCCAACTCCAGCGGATATAGAGAGAGCTTCTCTTTTTTCCTGTCTTTTGTTCTCTCTGGACCCCTAGCAGATTGGATGGTTCCCACCCACATGGGGGGTGGGTCTTTCCCACTCAGTCCACTCAGACTCTTCATACTAATCTCTGCTGGAAACACCCTCACGGACACACCTATAAAGATAGCTTTACCAGGTTTCTCAGCATTCCTTCATCTAACCAAGTTGACACCTATAATTAACCTTCACACTAAGGTAAAAGGGAACACAATCATTTCAACAGCGGTGCTGGAAGAACTGGATATTCAAATGAAAAAAAAACACAACTCAGTCCTTCACACACATCACACACAGAAATTAACTTGAAATGGATTATGGACCTTATCTAAAAACTAAAACCGAAAACTTTTGATGAAAGCATAGGAGAAAATTTGTTAATATCTTATAAGTGAAGGTTTTTTTAGACAGAAACCATGAGTACTAGCCATGAAAGAAAAAATATTGATAAATTAAACTTCATTACACTGATAAAATCCTGCTCTTTGTAAGACAACATTAAAGAATGAAAAAGTAAGGAACAGTTTGGAAAAAAACAAAACAAAGCATTCCCAATACATATGTCTAACTGGGAATTCTCACAACTCAGTAAAAATCTAAACAGTCCAATAAAAAGTGGGAAAAAAAGCCTTTCAGAAAAGATGCTGTATGAATGGTCAATAGGAGACAAAATGCTCAATATCATTAGTCATTAAGGAAATACAAAGTGAGTCCCCAATGAAATATCAGTATAATATCAGAAATATCACTGAAATGGCTAAAATTAAGAAAAAAATTGATAGCCATGTTTTGGCAAGGATGTGGAGCAGAAGGATCTGTCATCTGTTGCTATTTGAGCTTACAAACTACTCTGGAAAATATTTTACTGATTTATTATAGTGTTAAACATACTATTACCAGTTGGTAGCAATTCCACTCCCAAGAACTCACCCAAGAGAAATAATAATAATGAGAAAAACACAAAAAGACTTGTATAACACCAATTGAATGAAAAAAACAAATTGTGGTATATTCAGATAATGTATACTAACCAGCGATAAAAAGGACTACAAAAACAAAGATAGGAAACAAAAGAGTGTATACCATATTTATTCTATTACACACCTATGTTAAATTCTAGAACAGGGGAAACTAATGTGTATTGGCAGAAAGCATTTCAGTGGAAGTGAGGGTGAGTGTAATTTTCTGCAAAAGATCATGAAGAAACTATGGAGGGATGGAAATACTCTATTTCCTGATTGTCATAATGTTTATATGAGTGTATATATATTTATTAAAGCACATCAAATGATATAATTTGTATTGTGTATCTTATTCTTACGTTAATTAGACTTCAGTTATTGTATTTAAATTTAAATTTAATTAAATTATCAATTTATCAGTGGTCGGATGTATTTTGTAAACATTTAACCTGGCTGTGAGTGATATTATCTTTCTCAAGAGGTGTT